>NC_069503.1:643020362-643240362 GCF_027579735.1 Bombina bombina
CTCGCAGCAGCCTAAATAAAGTTATTAACCCCGAAACCTCTGGCCTCCAGCATCACTACCATTAACTAAACCTATTAACCCCTACACCGCCAGCCCCTCACATCACCATAAACTAAATTAAACTATTAACCCCTAAACCTAACAACTCGCTAACTTTACATTAAAATTACAACATCCTTATCTTATAATAAATTAAAACTTACCTGTAGAATTAAAAGAAACTATATTAAACTATTAATTAACCTACCCTATTATTCTTAAATTACATTAAACTAGCAATTAAACTATATTACATATTAAAAAACCCTAACCCTACTCAAATTATTTAAATCTACTATTAAAAATTACAAAATTACAACAACAAAATAACGCTGTTACAAAAAAAACACTAAATTGCAAAAAAAAACCACAGTATAAAAAATAAAAATGAATTACACCTAATCTAATAGCCCTATCAAAATAAAAAAGCCCATCCAAAATAAAAACAACCTAGCCTACAATAAACTACCAATGGCCCTTAAAAGGGCCTTTTGCGGGGCATTGCCCCAAAGAAATCAGCTCTTTTACCTGTAAAAAAAAATACAAACATCCCCCCACAGTAAAACCCACCACCCACCCAACCCTCCAAATAAAAAGCCTATCTAAAAAACCTAAGCTCCCCATTGCCCTGAAAAGGGCATTTGTAGTGGCATTGCCCTTAAAGGGCATTTAGCTCTTTTACCTGCATAGACCCTACTCTAAAAATAAATCCCACCCAAAAAACCCTTTAATAAACCTAATACTAACCCCTGACAACCCACCTACAGTTTTTGAAGTTCCGCTTGAAGGATCCATCCAGCTGGCAAGAAGTCTTCATCCGGGTGGCTTCTTCCATCTTCATCCATCTGGCGAAGTCTTCATCCATGCAGCCTCTTCTATATTCATCCATCCGGGGCAGAGCGGGTCCATCCTGAAGACATCCGGCACAGAGCCCCTCTTCAATATGGTAGCCGACGTAAACTGGAACTTTAATGCAAGTGACGTCATCCAAGATGGCGTCCCTTGCATTCCTATTGGCTGAAAGGTTCCAATCAGCCAATAGGATTAGAGCTGCTAAAATCCTATTTACTGTTCCAATCAGCAAATAGGATTGAGGGGGGTGTTTGTATTTTTTTTTACAGGTAAAAGAGCTGATTTTGGGCGGGGGGGGCAATACCCCACAAAAGGCCCTTTTAAGGGCCATTGGTAGTTTATTTTAGGCTAGGGTTTTTTTTTTTTTATTTGGGGGGGCTTTTTATTTTGATAGGGCTATTAGATTAGGTGTAATTTGTTTTTATTTTTGATACTGTCTTTTTTTTTCATAATTTAGTGGGGGTTTTTTGTAACTTAGCGTTAATTTTGTTTTTTAATTTTGTATTTTTTAATAGTAGATTTAAATAATTTGAGTAGAGTTAGGGTTTTTTAATATGTAATATAGTTAATTTAATTGCTAGTTTAATGTAATTTTAGTATAATAGTTAGGGTAGGTTAATTAATAGTTTAATATAGTTTCTTTTAATTCTACAGGTAAGTTTTAATTTATTATAAGATAGGGATGTTGTAAATTTAATGTAAAGTTAGTGGGTTGTTAGGTTTAGGGGTTAATAGCTTAATTTAGTTTATGGCGATGTGGGGGGTTGGTGGTTTAGGGGTTAATAGGTTTATTTAATGGTAGTGATGTGGGAGGCCAGAGGTTTAGGGGTTAATAACTTTATTTAGTGGCCGCGGGGTCCAGGAGCGGCGGAATAGGGGTTAATAACTTTATTTAGTGGCGGCGGGGTCTGGGAGTGGCGGGATAGGGGTTAAACATTTTAGTATAGTGGCGGTGTTTAGTGACAGGGTATAAATAAAGTTGGAAAAAAGCCAAATAGCAGCGAGATTGATGACTGCTAGTTAACAGCAGTTCAATGTTCATCGCCCGGCACTTGGTGTGCGGCTTTTTTTTATAAATATGGAGATCTTATTCAGGTCCGCAGCCGCAATGTTAGGCGATGTTAGATGAGCGTATTGGTGCCGGCGAATGCAGCATAGTTGAGGCTTTGATAAATATCCCCCAAAGACTCTTTAGCCAACGACATGTCCGTTTCACCCCTACACACAAACTGAAAATATATAAAAATTCCAAAATGGTGGAGAGAGACCTTTTCATCTTATATATCTTTCATAGCTTTAACCCATTTGATATGGTCTCCAAATTATTATCTCAGGAAATTTGATGCAGACCCTTAAAATAATTATTTTAATAATATTGGAAGAGAGAGGATGATTGTGAAATATAATAATAAAAAATGACAATTTTCAAACTTAAAGAGTGCTGAATTCCCTTACTTTGGAGCCAAAGGAGGATAATCCCTTTTCTCTGTATCTCTCTTTCAATATTAATTTTATATATATATATATATATATATATATATATATATATATATATATATATATATATATATATATATACAGTTGCAAGAAAAAGTATGTGAACCCTTTTGAATGATATGGATTTCTGCACAAATTGGTCATAAAATGTGATCTGATCATCATCTAAGTCACAACAATAGACAATCACAGTCTGCTTAAACTAATTACACACAAAGAATGAAATGTTGCCATGTTTTTATTGAACACACCATGTAAACATTCACAGTGCAGGTGGAAAAAGTATGTGAACCCCTAGACTAATGACATCTCCAAGATCTAATTGGAGTGAGAAGTCAGCCAACTGGAGTCCAATCAATGAGATGAGATTGGAGGTGTTGGTTACAGCTGCCCTGCCCTATAAAAACACACACCAGTTCTGGGTTTGCTTTTCACAAGAAGCATTGCCTGATGTGAATGATGCCTCGCACAAAAGAGCTCTCAGAAGACCTATGATTAAGAATTGTTGACTTGCATAAAGCTGGAAAGGGTTATAAAAGTATCTCCAAAAGCCTTGCTGTTCATCAGTCCACGGTAAGACAAATTGTCTATAAATGGAGAAAGTTCAGCACTGCTGCTACTCTCCCTAGAAGTGGCCACCCTGTAAAGATGACTGCAAGAGCACAGCGCAGACTGCTCAATGAGGTGAAGAAGAATCCTAGAGTGTCAGCTAAAAACTTACAAAAATCACTGGCAAATGCTAACATCCCTGTTAGCGAATCTACAATACATAAAACACTAAACAAGAATGGATTTCATGGGAGGATACCACAGAGGAAGCAACTGCTGTCCAAACAAAACATTGCTGCACGTTTACAGTTTGCACAAGAGAACCTGGATGTTCCACAGCAGTACTGGTAAAATATTCTGTGGACAGATGAAACCAAAGTTGAGTTGTTTGGAAGAAACACACAACACTTAGGCCTAGATTTGGAGTTCGGCGGTAAAAGGGCTGTTAACGCTCCGCGGGCTTTTTTCTGGCCGCACCATAAATTTAACTCTGGTATCGAGAGTTCAAACAAATGCTGCGTTAGGCTCCAAAAAAGGAGCGTAGAGCATTTTTACCGCAAATGCAACTCTCGATACCAGAGTTGCTTACGGACGCGGCCGGCCTCAAAAACGTGCTCGTGCACGATTCCCCCATAGGAAACAATGGGGCTGTTTGAGCTGAAAAAAAACCTAACACCTGCAAAAAAGCAGCGTTCAGCTCCTAACGCAGCCCCATTGTTTCCTATGGGGAAACACTTCCTACGTCTGCACCTAACACTCTAACATGTACCCCGAGTCTAAACACCCCTAACCTTACACTTATTAACCCCTAATCTGCCGCCCCCGCTATCGCTGACCCCTGCATATTTTTTTTAACCCCTAATCTGCCGCTCCGTAAACCGCCGCAACCTACGTTATCCCTATGTACCCCTAATCTGCTACCCCTAACACCGCCGACCCCTATATTATATTTATTAACCCCTAACCTGCCCCCCACAACGTCGCCAACACCTGCCTACACTTATTAACCCCTAATCTGCCGAGCGGACCTGAGCACTACTATAATAAAGTTATTAACCCCTAATCCGCCTCACTAACCCTATCATAAATAGTATTAACCCCTAATCTGCCCTCCCTAACATCGCCGACACCTAACTTCAATTATTAACCCCTAATCTTCCGATCGGAGCTCACCGCTATTCTAATAAATGGATTAACCCCTAAAGCTAAGTCTAACCCTAACACTAACACCCCCCTAAGTTAAATATAATATTTATCTAACGAAATAAATTAACTCTTATTAAATAACTTATTCCTATTTAAAGCTAAATACTTACCTGTAAAATAAATCCTAATATAGCTACAATATAAATTATAATTATATTATAGCTATTTTAGGATTAATATTTATTTTACAGGCAACTTTGTAATTATTTTAACCAGGTACAATAGCTATTAAATAGTTAAGAACTATTTAATAGTTACCTAGTTAAAATAATAACAAATTTACCTGTAAAATAAATCCTAACCTAAGTTATAATTAAACCTAACACTACCCTATCAATAAAATAATTAAATAAACTACCTACAATTACCTACAATTAACCTAACACTACACTATCAATAAATTAATTAAACACAATTCCTACAAATAAATACAATTAAATAAACTAGCTAAAGTACAAAAAATAAAAAAGAACTAAGTTACAGAAAATAAAAAAATATTTACAAACATAAGAAAAATATTACAACAATTTTAAACTAATTACACCTACTCTAAGCCCCCTAATAAAATAACAAAGCCCCCCAAAATAAAAAATTCCCTACCCTATTCTAAATTAAAAAAGTTACAAGCTCTTTTACCTTACCAGCCCTGAACAGGGCCCTTTGCGGGGCATGTCCCAAGAATTTCAGCTCTTTTGCCTGTAAAAAAAAACATACAATACCCCCCCCCCCCCCAACATTACAACCCACCACCCACATACCCCTAATCTAACCCAAACCCCCCTTAAATAAACCTAACACTTATCCCCTGAAGATCTTCCTACCTTGTCTTCACCATCCAGGTATCACCGATCCGTCCTGGCTCCAAGATCTTCATCCAACCCAAGCGGGGGTTGGCGATCCATAATCCGGTCTTCCTCCTATCCGGCAAGAAGAGGACATCCGGACCGGCAAACATCTTCTCCAAGCGGCATCTTCGATCTTCTTCCATCCGGAGCGAAGCGGCAGGATCCTGAAGACCTCCAGCGCGGAACATCCATCCGGACCGACGACTGAACGACGAATGACTGTTCCTTTAAGGGACGTCATCCAAGATGGCGTCCCTCGAATTCCGATTGGCTGATAGGATTCTATCAGCCAATCGGAATTAAGGTAGGAATTTTCTGATTGGCTGATGGAATCAGCCAATCAGAATCAAGTTCAATCCGATTGGCTGATCAAATCAGCCAATCAGATTGAGCTCGCATTCTATTGGCTGTTCCGATCAGCCAATAGAATGTGAGCTCAATCTGATTGGCTGATTGGATCGGCCAATCGGATTGAACTAGATTCTGATTGGCTGATTCCATCAGCCAATCAGAAAATTCCTACCTTAATTCTGATTGGCTGATAGAATCCTATCAGCCAATCGGAATTCGAGGGACGCCATCTTGGATGACGTCCCTTAAAGGAACAGTCATTCGTCGTTCAGTCGTCGGTCCGGATGGATGTTCCGCGCTGGAGGTCTTCAGGATCCTGCCGCTTCGCTCCGGATGGAAGAAGATCGAAGATGCCGCTTGGAGAAGATGTTTGCCGGTCCGGATGTCCTCTTCTTGCCGGATAGGAGGAAGACTTTGGAGCCTCTTCTGGACCGGATTATGGATCGCCAACCCCCGCTTGGGTTGGATGAAGATCTTGGAGACAGGACGGATCGGTGATACCTGGATGGTGAAGACAAGGTAGGAAGATCTTCAGGGGATTAGTGTTAGGTTTATTTAAGGGGGGTTTGGGTTAGATTAGGGGTATGTGGGTGGTGGGTTGTAATGTTGGGGGGGGGGGTATTGTATGTTTTTTTTTACAGGCAAAAGAGCTGAAATTCTTGGGGCATGCCCCGCAAAGGGCCCTGTTCAGGGCTGGTAAGGTAAAAGAGCTTGTAACTTTTTTAATTTAGAATAGGGTAGGGAATTTTTTATTTTGGGGGGCTTTGTTATTTTATTAGGGGGCTTAGAGTAGGTGTAATTAGTTTAAAATTGTTGTAATATTTTTCTTATGTTTGTAAATATTTTTTTATTTTCTGTAACTTAGTTCTTTTTTATTTTTTGTACTTTAGCTAGTTTATTTAATTGTATTTATTTGTAGGAATTGTGTTTAATTAATTTATTGATAGTGTAGTGTTAGGTTTAATTATAACTTAGGTTAGGATTTATTTTACAGGTAAATTTGTTATTATTTTAACTAGGTAACTATTAAATAGTTCTTAACTATTTAATAGCTATTGTACCTGGTTAAAATAATTACAAAGTTGCCTGTAAAATAAATATTAATCCTAAAATAGCTATAATATAATTATAATTTATATTGTAGCTATATTAGGATTTATTTTACAGGTAAGTATTTAGCTTTAAATAGGAATAAGTTATTTAATAAGAGTTAATTAATTTCGTTAGATGTAAATTATATTTAACTTAGGGGGGTGTTAGTGTTAGGGTTAGACTTAGCTTTAGGGGTTAATACATTTATTAGAATAGCGGTGAGCTCCGATCGGAAGATTAGGGGTTAATAATTGAAGGTAGGTGTCGGCGATGTTAGGGAGGGCAGATTAGGGGTTAATACTATTTATGATAGGGTTAGTGAGGCGGATTAGGGGTTAATAACTTTATTATAGTAGCGCTCAGGTCCGCTCGGCAGATTAGGAGTTAATAAGTGTAGGCAGGTGTCGGCGACGTTGTGGGGGGCAGATTAGGGGTTAATAAATATAATATAGGGGTCGGCGGTGTTAGGGGTAGCAGATTAGGGGTACATAGGGATAACGTAGGTGGCGGCGCTTTGCGGTCGGAAGATTAGGGGTTAATTATTTTAAGTAGCTGGCGGCGATGTTGTGGGGGGCAGGTTAGGGGTTAATAAATATAATACAGGGGTCGGCGGTGTTAGGGGTAGCAGATTAGGGGTACATAAGTATAACGTAGGTGGCGGTCGGCAGATTAGGGGTTAAAAATTTTAATCGAGTGGCGGCGATGTGGGGGGAGCTCGGTTTAGGGGTACATAGGTAGTTTATGGGTGTTAGTGTACTTTAGGGTACAGTAGTTAAGAGCTTTATGAACCGGCGTTAGCCAGAAAGCTCTTAACTCCTGCTATTTTCAGGCGGCTGGAATCTTGTCGTTAGAGCTCTAATGCTCACTTCAGAAACGACTCTAAATACCAGCGTTAGAAAGATCCCATTGAAAAGATAGGCTACGCAAATGGCGTAGGGGGATCTGCGGTATGGAAAAGTCGCGGCTGAAAAGTGAGCGTTAGACCCTTTAATCACTGACTCCAAATACCAGCGGGCGCCCAAAACCAGCGTTAGGAGCCTCTAACGCTGGTTTTGACGGCTACCGCCGAACTCCAAATCTAGGCCTTTGTGTGGCGAAAAAGAGGCACAGCACACCAACATCAAAACCTCATCCCAACTGTGAAGTATGGTGGTGGGGGCATCATGGTTTGGGGCTTCTTTGCTGCGTCAGGGCCTGGACGGATTGCTATCATCAAAGGAAAAATGAATTCCCAAGTTTATCAAGACATTTTGCAGGAGAACTTAAGGCCATCTATCTACCAGCTGAAGCTCAACAGAAGATGGGTGTTGCAACAGGACAATGACCCAAATCATAGAAGTAAATCAACAACAGAATGGCTTAAACAGAAGAAAATATGCCTTCTGAAGTGGCCCAGTCAGAGTCCTGACCTCAACCCAATTGAGATACTGTGGCATGACCTCAAGAAAGCGATTCACACCAGACATCCCAAGAATATTGCTGAACTGAAACAGTTCTGTAAAGAGGAATGGTCAAGAATTACTCCTGACAGTTGTGCACGTCCGATCTGCAACTACAGGAAACGTTTGGTTAAAGTTATTGCTGCCAAAGGAGGTTCAACCAGTTATTAAATCCAAGGGTTCACATACTTTTCCCACCTGCACTGTGAATGTTTACATGGTGTGTTCAATAAAAACATGGCAACATTTCATTCTTTGTGTGTTATTAGTTAAAGCAGACTGTGATTGTCTATTGTTGTGACTTAGATGATGATCAGATCACATTTTATGACCAATTTGTGCAGAAATCCATATCATTCCAAAGAGTTCACATACTTTTTCTTGCAACTGTATATATATATATATATATATATATATATATATATATATATATATATATATATATATATTTATATATATATATATTTATTCAGTATATGTATACATACATAGACATATTTAGACATGTGTATGTTTTGTATCTCTATGTTAAAGCCCTTATCCTGCCTTTTTTTCTAACACCTGAGACCTTCATTTATTTGTACCATTATACCGTTTTTGTGCCATTTTTTTCTTGTAATAATTGTTATTATGATTGTAACTGTATTTTGTAATGTTTTTTTTACATGTTTTGTGACGCACTTTCCCTATGTGCGCTAACTTCAATTGCGCTAAAGTGATCGTGTTTACTTTCAACTTGTAATATGAGCGATTCACCCGATGTGAGCAAACACCTGCAATAACTGTTAGCGCGCCACTCGTAATTTGGCCCAAAATCTTCAGTTATGCATAGCTTAATTAAGGAAATAATATATTTTTTTCAATCCTTCAGACCTCAGTTTCTTGACTCCTACTCCAGGGGATTTTCAAGGAACAAAACAATGCAAATCTTGCTAAAACATGACAGTAAATTATTTTAAAACATTTATTTTGTATGTTTATTGCAATGCAGCAATACAGTGCTTAATTGTTGATATTTGCTAAAATTTCATAAAAAAAATAATAATTTAAGCACTTTAATAATGGGAGGCCACTAAGACAACTGCTCTAAGATTTAGCTCCGTCCCATTATTAATGTAATGTTTTTTTATTTAATATGAACCCCAAAACATTATGCCAATCTGTAGTCTATATATTTAAAAGTATATTCTGCTGTTTATTATATTTTTACAAGGACACTGAACATTAAGGGCCAGATTTCAAGAGGAGCGTTAATTTATCTTGCGCCCAGAAACAAGCATTTGCCAGTTTGCATGAGCAAAATAAATAATCAGCCATTACAAGCTTGTGGTAGCAATTAGCGCTTATAAAATTAACCAAAGATAATTTTTTATTTTTTAATAAAATAACTGCACCAGCTGGGGGTTGGCTTGAGTTAAAAGTGCCTTTACATTGCAGTCTATGGGAACTGTGTGCTCCTAGTAAAAATGAAATAATAGGGAGAATAGAGTTCACACTAGATGGAGATCTAGACAATATGGAGAAAGAGACACTTCCACATGGAGAATAAAGAACCAGAATTGGCAACAATATAGGGAATGGGAAAATCCTACAGGAAAAATGGGAAATCAAAATTGGGATGAAAATAGTTCTAGACTTTGCAACTATAGGGAGCGTCCCTATTACAAACATAGGGAAGATTATCCTATATTATAAAAGACAAGAGTTTGTCTGAAGCCGTCATGCGCAGTTCAGACAAACTCTTGCCGTTGATCGCACGCGCACCCTTGGCCAGCTGTTGATCGCACGCGCAACCCACTTAGCATGTTTGTTAGCACTTTGACCCCCCTTGCTGCGCACGCACACTCACAAAACTGATTTGAGCCAACGCGCACGCGCACGCGAACCCTAGCCGCCTATCACACCCTCGCACTAGCCGTTGACAACCCACTTAGCCTACTAGCCTATCACACAATGCGCACGCGCACGCGAACCCACGCGCACGCAACTAGCCTAGCCGCCTATCACACCCTCGTACTAGCCGTTGACAACCCACTTAGCAAATAGCCATTGAAAGCAGCTGATCAGAGACAGGGGAGAGGGAGAGAGGGAGAGAGGGAGAGAGGGAGACAGGGGAGAGGGAGACAGGGGAGAGGGAGACAGGGGAGAGGGAGACAGGGGAGAGAGAGACAGGGGAGAGGGTGAGAGAGACAGGGGAGAGGGAGACAGGGGAGAGGGAGACAGGGGAGAGGGAGAGAGGGGAGAGGGAGAGAGGGGAGAGGGGGAGAGGGAGACAGGGGAGAGGGGGAGAGGGAGACAGGGGAGAGGGAGACAGGGGAGAGGGAGACAGGGGAGAGGGAGAGAGGGAGACAGGGGAGAGGGAGACAGGGGAGAGGGAGACAGGGGAGAGGGAGACAGGGGAGAGGGTGAGAGGGGAGAGGGAGACAGGGGAGAGGGAGACAGGGGAGAGGGAGACAGGGGAGAGGGAGACAGGGGAGAGGGAGAGAGAGACAGGGGAGATGGAGACGGGGAGAGGGAGACGGGGAGAGGGAGACAGGGGAGAGGGAGACAGGGGAGAGGGAGACAGGGGAGAGGGAGACAGGGAGAAAGGGGAGAGGGAGAGAGGGGGAGAGGGAGAGAGGGGAGAGGGAGAGAGGGGAGAGGGAGAGAGGGGAGAGGGAGAGAGGGGAGAGGGAGAGAGGGGAGAGGGAGAGAGGGGAGAGGGAGAGAGGGGAGAGGGAGACAGGGGAGAGGGAGACAGGGGAGAGGGAGAGAGGAGAGAGGGGAGAGGGAGAGAGGGGAGAGGGAGACAGGGGAGAGGGAGAGAGGAGAGAGGGGAGAGGGAGAGAGGGGAGAGGGAGAGAGGGGAGAGGGAGACAGGGGAGAGGGAGACAGGGGAGAGGGAGAGAGGGGAGAGGGAGACAGGGGAGAGGGAGAGAGGGGAGAGGGAGACAGGGGGACAAGGGAGAGGGAGAGAGAGACAGGGGAGAGGGAGAGAGAGACAGGGGAGAGGGAGACAGGGGAGAGGGAGACAGGGGAGAGGGAGACAGGGGAGAGGGAGACAGGGGAGAGGGTGAGAGAGACAGGGGAGAGGGAGACAGGGGAGAGGGAGAGAGAGACAGGGGAGAGGGAGACAGGGGAGAGGGTGAGAGAGACAGGGGAGAGGGAGACAGGGGAGAGGGTGAGAGAGACAGGGGAGAGGGAGACAGGGGAGAGGGTGAGAGAGACAGGGGGGGAGAGAGAGAGAGACAGGGGGGGGGGAGAGAGAGAGACAGGGGGGAGAGAGAGAGAGGGGAGAGAGAGAGACAGACAGGGGAGAGAGAGAGAGACAGGGGGGAGGAGAGAGAGGCAGGGGAGTGAGAGAGAGACAGGGGAGTGAGAGTGAGAGTGAGACAGGGGAGTGAGAGTGAGAGAGACAGGGGGGATAGAGTGAGAGAGACAGGGGGGAGAGAGTGAGAGAGACAGGGGGGAGAAAGAGGGGAGAGAGAGAGATAGGGCACAGAGAGAGAGAGAATATAAAAATAAAAATAAACCACACGGCCCGTGTGAACGGGCTTTAGGACTAGTTCACTTTATAATAGGGAACCACATTTTGCTAACCCTAAGGAGTACAACACACAATATCCTAAATATGGGTACAGAGAATACCATAGAGAGATTAATAGATGACAGTATGGATGGTATGAGGACAATAGAAACAATAATTGAGGGTGGTATAATAAGAGTAGAGAGATTAATGAACCCCTAAAAAGAACATTTAATAAGAAAATGGAATCAGCACAACAGAACTGGCGAATTCCAGTCCAGAATAGATTTGAAACAATGAATGAGCATATTGAGAATTCCCCTTCTGAACCAGGAACATCTGCAAGTTTTTAGGATTAGGTCAAGAAAGAACCCACAACCCCCCAAAAGGAAAATGGAGAAGAGAGGGAATAGAGGAAGAGGAATTAGAAGACTGAATGAGAATAAAGATAGATTAGAGAATGAGATCCCTAATAAAGGAATTTTTAACATAAGTGATATACAGCTAACGAAAGAGCAAGAAGGGATATTAAATAAGGGATTGTCATTTTCCCCAACATCTAAATTAAATAAGTTTGAACATCTAATTAACATTAATCAATTTGTGAGAAAGTTAACCCTGAAAACATATTTTATCAAAAATTCTGTCTCTTATAAGAGTCAAATGGAGACATTACCTATAACGAATAAAGAATATATACACACAGAATTTAGGCCCAAGTCAATATTCTTTCCCAACCAAGAGAAGGGTAATTTTATAGAATCATTTGAGAAATTAGTAAAACAGGATCTTGAAAAAATCGATATAGATCATTCAAAAAATATAAATTGGAACTTAAAGGGGCAGTCTAGTCAAAATTAAACTCTCATGATTCAGATAGGGCATGTGATTTTAAACAACTTTCCAATTTACTTCTATTATCTAATTTGCTCAATTCTTTAGATATCCTTTGTTGAAGAAATAGCAATGCACATGTGTGAGCCAGTCACACAAGGCCTCTATGTGCAGCAACCAATCGGCAGCTACTGAGCATATGAAGATATGCTTTTAAGCAAGTGATATCAAGAGAATGAAGCAAATGAGATAATAGAAGTAAATTAGAAAGTTGTTTAAAATGACATGCTCTTTCTAAATCATGAAAGAAAAAATGTGGGTTTCATGTCCCTTTCAGTATGAAAGAGAAAAGAATACATAAAGAACTACAGTCAGGTACAGATTTGGGGTGCGATCCGATATACGGCGTAGTTTGCGGCGCAAGCAAGGGAACCTGTGTCGCCCGCAGTTTCAGCTCGCAACTCGAGCTATCCAATATACGGCACCGTCAGATGCTAACGTGCCGTAAGTTGGATAAACCAGCGATGTCCAGAAATCTGCGCAAGTACAAATTTCTGGCGTCGCCAGTGACTTGAGCCACGTTAGAAACTGCCGGCGCCTACAAAACCTGACTAAAGAATGAAATCACCCTCACTGTCTAACACGCCTCCTAAACATAGCCCGACACGTCTAACCCTCTATCCGCTATCCCCCCTCACTATCCTAACAATAAAAAATTTATTAACCCCTAAACCGCCGCTCCCAAACCCCGCCGCAACCTAATAAAGTTATTAACCCCTAAACCGCCACCAGCTATATTAAATCTATAACCCCCTAAAGTGAGCCCCTAACACCGCCGCCATCTACCTTACCTACCCCCTAAAGTGAGCCCCTACCCCGCCGCCATCTATTTTAAAATAATTAACCCCTAATCTAATCCCCCTACCCCGCCTCCATCTATATTAAATTATTTAACCCCTAAAATACTAAACTATCCCTACCACTAAACCTAAGTCTAACCCTACAAATAGCCATGAAAAGGGCTTTTTGCGTGGCATTACCCCAGAGTAAACTGCTCTTTTGCCAGCCCTTAAAAGGGCTTTTGGCGGGGCTTTGTCACAAAGTAATCAGCTCTTTTGCCTACAATCTAAATCCCCCTACACCGCTGCCACCTATAATAAATGTATTAACCCCTAATCTAATCCCCCTACACCGCCGCCAGCTATATTAACTATATTAACCCTAATTATATTAGGGTTAATATAGTTAATATCATTATTATATTATATATATTAACTATATTAACCCTAATTATATTAGGGTTAATATAGTTAATATCATTATTATATTATATATATATTAAGTATAATAACCCTATCTAACTCTAACATCCCTAACTAAACTCTTATTAAAATAAATCTAATATTAATATTATAAACTAAAATATTCCTATTTAAATCTAAATACTTACCTATAAAATAAACCCTAAGATAGCTACAATATAATTAATAATTACATTGTAGCTATGTTAGGGTTTATATTTATTTTACAGATAAATTGTTAATTATTTTAACTAGGTATAATAGCTATTAAATAGTTAATAACTATTTAATAGCTACCTAGTTAAAATAATTACCCAATTACCTGTAAAATAAATCCTAACCTAAGTTACAAATACACCTACACTATCAATAAATTAAATAAACTACAAATATCTATCTAAAAATACAATTAAATAAACTAAACTAAATTACAAAAAAAAACACTAAATTACAACAAATAAAAAAAGATTACAAGATTTTTAAGCTAATTACACCTATTCTAAGCCCCCTAAT
The DNA here is from genome assembly GCF_027579735.1 of Bombina bombina. NCBI lineage: Eukaryota > Metazoa > Chordata > Amphibia > Anura > Bombinatoridae > Bombina > Bombina bombina. The sequence continues at coordinate 643,034,386 of NC_069503.1, forward strand.
AAAATAATAAACCCCCAAAATAAAAAAAATGCCCTACCCTATTCTAAATTAAACAAGTTCAAAGCTCTTTTACCTTACCAGCCCTTAAAAGGGCTTTTTGCGGGGTATTTACCCCAAGTTAACAGCTCTTTTGCCTGTAAAAAAAAGAACACAACACCCCCCCAACATTACAACCCACCACCCACATACCCCTATTCTAAATCCACCCAAACCCCCCTTAAAAAAACCTAACACTACCCCCCTGAAGATCTCCCTACCTTGTCTTCACCCAACCAGGCCGAACTCCTCATCCGATCCGGGCGATGTCTTTATCCAATTGGCAAAGAAGAAGTCTTCATCCCGGTGATGTCTTTATCCAAGCGGCAAAGAAGTCTTCATCCCGGCGATGTCTTTATCCAAGCGGCAGCAAAGTCTTCTTCCATCCGGCAGCATCTTCCATCAAGCGGCATCTTCAATCTTCTTACTTCGCTCCTCCGACGCGGAGCATCCATCCCGGCCGACAACTGAACGACGAATGAGGTACCTTTAAATGACGTCATCCAAGATGGCGTCCGTCGAATTCCGATTGGCTGATAGGATTCTATCAGCCAATTGGAATTAAGATAGAAAAATCTGATTGGCTGATTGAATCAGCCAATCAGATTCAAGGTCAATCCGATTGGCTGATTGGTTCAGATTTTTCTACCTTAATTCCGATTGGCTGATAGAATCCTATCAGCCAATCGGAATTCGACGGACGCCATCTTGGATGACGTCATTTAAAGGTACCTCATTCGTCGTTCAGTTGTCGGCCGGGATGGATGCTCCGCGTCGGAGGAGCGAAGTAAGAAGATTGAAGATGCCGCTTGATGGAAGATGCTGCCGGATGGAAGAAGACTTGCTGCCGCTTGGATAAAGACATCGCTGGGATGAAGACTTCTTTGCCGCTTGGATAAAGACATCACCGGGATGAAGACTTCTTCTTTGCCAATTGGATAAAGACATCGCCCGGATCGGATGAGGAGTTCGGCCTGGTTGGGTGAAGACAAGGTAGGGAGATCTTCAGGGGGATAGTGTTAGGTTTTTTAAGGGGGGTTTGGGTGGATTTAGAATAGGGGTATGTGGGTGGTGGGTTGTAATGTTGGGGGGGGTGTTGTGTTCTTTTTTTACAGGCAAAAGAGCTGTTAACTTGGGGTAAATACCCCGCAAAAAGCCCTTTTAAGGGCTGGTAAGGTAAAAGAGCTTTGAACTTGTTTAATTTAGAATAGGGTAAGGCATTTTTTTATTTTGGGGGTTTATTATTTTATTAGGGGGCTTAGAATAGGTGCAATTAGCTTAAAAATCTTGTAATCTTTTTTTAATTTTTGGAATTTAGTGTTTGTTTTTTTGTAATTTAGTTTAGTTTATTTAATTGTATTTTTAGATAGATATTTGTAGTTTATTTAATTTATTGATAGTGTAGGTGTATTTGTAATTTAGGTTAGGATTTATTTTACAGGTAATTGGGTAATTATTTTAACTAGGTAGCTATTAAATAGTTATTAACTATGTAATAGCTATTATACCTAGTTAAAATAATTAACAATTTACCTGTAAAATAAATATAAACCCTAACATAGCTACAATGTAATTATTAATTATATTGTAGCTATCTTAGGGTTTATTTTATAGGTAAGTATTTAGATTTAAATAGGAATATTTTAGTTTATAATATGAATTAGATTTATTTAATAAGAATTTGGTTAGGGGTGTTAGGGTTAGATAGAGTTAATATAGTTAATATAAATACTATAGTAACTATATTAACTATATTAACCCTAATATAATTAGGGTTAATATAGTTAATATATATAATGTAATAACTATATTAACTATAATATACTTAGGGTTAATATAGATAATATAGCTGGCGGCGGGGTAGGTAGATTAAATTAGGGGTAAATAATTTTAATATAGATGGCGGCCGTGTAAGGGGCTTACATTAGGGGTTAATACTATTAATATAGGTGGCGGCGGTGTAGGGAGGGCAGGTTATAGAGCAAAAGAGCTGTTTACTTTGGGGCAAAGCCCCGCAAAAGGCCCTTTTAAGGGCTGGTAATAGAGCTTATTACTTTAGGGATATTAGATTAGGGGTTAATAATATTAATATAGCTGGCGGCGGTATAGGGGGATTAGATTAGGGGTTAATAACTTTATTAGGGATTGCGGCGGGAGATCGCGGTTGACAGGTAGATAGACATTGCGCATGCGTTAGGTGTTAGGTTTATTTAGCAGGTAGTTTAGGGAGTTACGGGGCTCCAATAGACAGCGTAAGGCTTCTTACGGCTGCTTTTTGTGGCGAGGTGAAAATGGAGTAAGATTTCTCCATTTTCGCCACGTAAGTCCTTACGCTGTATATTGGATACCAAACTGCGCTGGTTTGGTATACCTGCCTATGGCCCAAAAAACTACGGGCGACGGCAGAAATATACGCACGTAACTTCTAAGTTACGCCGTATATAGGATACCAAACCAGCGCAAATATTGGATCGGGCCCATAGTAATTAATAGTAATTAAACAAGCGGACAAAGGGGGAGGTGTAGTAATTATGAACAACATATACTATAAAAATGAAGCATATAGACTGTTAGGTGACGTTACAACATATAGGATACTTCTAAATGACCCAGGTGATGATTATCAGGCTAAACTTAAAGAATTGTTAGATGAGGCAAAAACATTAAATCTAATAACAGAATCAGAATTCAAATTTTTAATGATCAAAGATTTCAGAACTCCAATATTCTATTTTCTGTCGAAAATAAATAAAAATCTAAAAGAACCCCCAGGACATCCAATAATATCCGGTATTGACTCCATCACATCTAATTTATCTCAATATATAGACTTCTTTCTACAGAATTATGTGAAAGAATTACTATTGTATCTGTCCGATTCTACACATTTCCTTAAGATCATGAAAAATATAAAATGGGAATTTTGTACACTAACATAGAACATATTTTAGGTACTGAAGCAATTAAATCATATTTTAAACGTGATAACAAGATGACGATAACACAGAGTGACTTTTTAATAAACTGCATAAAATTCATTTTGGAGAAAAATTATTTAAAATTTGAGAATAATTATTTCTTACAAGTGAAGGGGACAGCTATGGGCACAAGGTTCGCACCCAGTTATGTGAATCTGTTTATGGGGGCATTTGAGGGTGAAGTTTTATATCAGTCACCCTGGAGTGTGAACCTTGTGCTCTATAGGCGTTACATTGATGACCTGTTTTTCATTTGGAAGGGTGACATGGAACTTCTGAACATGTTTATAGAGGACATTAACACAAAAAATTTTGGGCTGCATTTCACACATGTATATAGTAGACAAAAAAATACATTTCCTTGATATAGAATTATAAATTATAAAAGATGAAATCAAAACCTGAACTTTTTTAAAAAAGTAGATTCCAACAACTATATAGACTCAAGAAGTTGTCATCATGACAAATGGAAAATTAATATACCAAAGTGCCAGTTATTGCGGATACGGAGAAATTGCACAGACCTATCTGAATATGAAAAACAGTCAAAAGTTCTGATACAAAGATTTAGACAAAAAGGTTATGATATTGAGAAAATTGAGAAAACTGTTGAGGAAATTAAATACTTAGATAGAGAAAGTCTATTAGAGAAAAAAATTAGACAAACAGGCAAAAAAGAGAGAAATGTAGGATCAGATTTACCAATAATAACAACCTATTCGGCTCAACACAAACTATTTAAAATTATAGTCAATAAACATTGGCACCTTTTATTAAAAGATTCCCTAATAAGCTAATAAATTAAAAACACTATTCATTTATAGGAAAGCAAAAAAATGTAAAATCCCTTCTTGCCCCCAGTGAATATAAAGGTGGAAATAAGATGCTCAATAAGGGATTTAGAGATCTGAAAGGAGAAAATATAGAAGGTTTTTATCCTTGCCATCTGTGTAAGTCATGTAAATATAGCAGCAAACTCAAACAAATCAAATCAGAGAAAATGGGAAATAAATGAAGATCACTGAAATTATTAGGTGCACAGACATCAATGGCGTATATCTTATACAATGTGATTGTAATTTAAAATATTTTGGACAAACAAGTAGAAAACTAAAAGAATGTATCAGGGAACACATATTAGCAATTGAACATCAAAGGGATGAAACTGTGTTGTACAAACATATTAAAGAAATACTCCAAGGAGAGTAGATAAAATTAAATTCTGGGGTATTAGAAAAAAATTGAAAGATGGAAGAAGAGGTAATATTGAAAAGAAGCTTTTAAAACAAGAGGCAGAACTAATCTACAATTTTGGAACACTATTTCCCAAAGGTCTGAACAGTGAGTTAGATCTTAACTTTCTCATAGAAAATTGAATAGCACAATATGACCAAATAGATTTAGCACCCCTATTATATATATATACACATAAGTGAATGTGATATTTAGGGCTAAAGTATTCTCGTCTAAAGATAGGTTGTATATTACAGTAATTATCTAGCTATAAGTACTCTTATATACAAATTTGGCTGATGGTTAACAGAGGACCTATTTGTCCTATTTTTGACTTGCAGTCTATTTTTGACTTGCAGGCTGTTATCTATCTATAACTAATATGTATGACTTAAGAGTACATATCACATTTTTGTGTCCATGGATAATCTTGTTAGAATCATTATTGGGAGGCCAGTGAATATGTTATTTTGTACCATCCTTTAAATAAATACATTGATAACAATACCAATAATAAAGTATTGAGAGAATATAAAATAATCTAAAAATAAAGAAGACATGGAATATGAAACATTTGAGTTATATTATTTATTCAATCTATTTTATTTAGTTATTAGGAGATTGTTTATAATATTGAATAATGTTGACATAAATATGGAATAATATTATCACAATATGTCTATGAATGTATCCTTAAAAATAGAATTAAGTTAGCTATAGTAGTAAGTGTTTCCACTATTGGATGAATAACTTTGTGTAGAATGTTGGGTCTTAGAACTAGCTCCCAATCAAAAAATCACAAGAAAAGAAAATCGTGAAAGGGTTAGCAGGAAATCCTTTAAATAAGAAGAATGAGCTGTACGAGGTATTCTTGACAAAGGCTCCTTTCTGAGAGCTGAAACATGTAGAAATCTATCCAGCACAACGTAATCAGTCATAGGTTGACTGCAACAGAACTGCCAGGACCGCAAGATTAGCACATTGTCAAACCATATTCTCTGAGAGAGAAGGTGAGCTGAGGAGGCGGTAGGAGAAAAAAACCATCATCAGAGAATCATTTTCAAAATAGTGCGCGCACTAGGAGAACATTGAGGATTGGTTACTGAGCACAAAAATGTGACCACAGCCAAATCTCAGTAAGTATGGAAAGACTTGGAGTGAGTGGACAAAACAGCCGCTGTTACCAGACAATAGGGTGAGTGAAAATTTACACTTAAAACACCACTAACGATTCATAGGAACAAGAGACATTTCAAGATCAGTTGTAATACCAATCAGAGTTTGAACATACGAACACTGAATCACTCAAAACTTGACGATTTCAATGAAAGTGCAAATAAACAGCAGGTACCGTACGGATACATGTGTGGTTAAACATATGTGAGCGCTCACAATACATGTTTTAATATTGGGGACTAGCTGTTTTTTTATTACTGTGTATAATTTCTGTTATTACTGTGTATAATTTATATTTGATATTTGTCTTATTTGATGTTCGTTAATTATGGCGTCTTGAGAAGTAGCTGCAGACAAAGAGATTTATTTTAGATGTTATTTTTATTATAGAGTATTTAGATAGACACCAGTGTTTTTTCTGGCTTAAAATAGCTTTTTTAGATAGTATCCTAAAAGGATATTTGAATAGATACTTTTTAACTTGGTGCATTAAACCTGTATTTAATTTTGACATTAGTCTGGTCTATTATTTTTGGTTTAATCTTCTAGGGCATGTATTGTTCATGTTTATTCTAATTTAAAATAAGGCAATCATTAGATTAGACTGATACATTATTGTATTAAAAACTGTTACTCCTATTGATAATGATCTCCTATACATTTAGTGCTTTTTGCTTTGGGAAATTATATTTAGTTTAACTTCAAACTTTGCACAGTCACTGATTTACTTTAATTTATCTTCTAAGGGCTCAGGCAGTAAATTCAATTTTATCTACACTAAATTCCTGATGTTAGACCTGGTCCCTGCAACTATACATACAGGGAATGGGAAAATCCTACAGGAAAAATAGGAAATCAAAATTGGGATGAAAATAGTTCTAGACATTGCAACTATAGGGAGCGTCCCTATTACCAACATAGGGAAGATTATTCACTTTATAATAGGGAACCACATTTTGCTAACCCTAGGGAGTACAACCCACAATATCCTAAATATGGGTACAGAGAATACCATAGAGAGATTAATAGATGACAGTATGGATGGTATGAGGACAATAGAAACAATAATTGAGGGCGGTATAATAAGAGTAGAGAGATTAATGAACCCCTAAAAAGAACATTTAATAAGAAAATGGAATCAGCACAACAGAACTGGCGAATTCCAGTCCAGAATAGATTTGAAACAATGAATGATCATATTGAGAATTCCCCTTCTGAACCAGGAACATCTGCAAGTTTTTAGGATTAGGTCAAGAAAGAACCCACGACCCCCCAAAAGGAAAATGGAGAAGAGAGGGAATAGAGGAAGAGGAATTAGAAGACTGAATGAGAATAAAGATAGATTAGAGAATGAGATCCCTAATAAAGGAATTTTTAACATAAGTGATATACAGCTAACGAAAGAGCAAGAAGGGATATTAAATAAGGGATTGTCATTTGCCCCAACATCTAAATTAAATAAGTTTGAACATCTAATTAACATTAATCAATTTGTGAGAAAGTTAACCCTGAAAACATATTTTATCAAAAATTCTGTCTCTTATAAGAGTCAAATGGAGACATTACCTATAACGAATAAAGAATATATACACACAGAATTTAGGACCAAGTCAATATTCTTTCCCACCCAAGAGAAGGGTAATTTTATAGAATCATTTGAGAAATTAGTAAAACAGGATCTTGAAAAAATCGATATAGATCATTCAAAAAAAATAAATTGGAACTTAAAGGGGCAGTCTAGTCAAACTTAAACTCTCATGATTCAGATAGGGCATGTAATTTTAAACAACTTTCCAATTTACTTCTATTATCTAATTTGCTCAATTCTTTAGATATCCTTTGTTGAAGAAATAGCAATGCACATGTGTGAGCCAGTCACACAAGGCCTCTATGTGCAGCAACCAATCAGCAGCTACTGAGCATATCTAGATATGCTATTAAGCAAGTGATATCAAGAGAATGAAGCAAATGAGATAATAGAAGTAAATTAGAAAGTTGTTTAAAATGACATGCTCTTTCTAAATCACGAAAGAAAAAATTTGGGTTTCATGTCCCTTTAAGTCTGAAAGAGAAAAGAATACTTAAAGAAGTACAGTCAGGTACAGATATAGTAATTAATAGTAATTAAACAAGCGGACAAAGGGGGAGGTGTAGTAATTATGAACAACATATACTATAAAAATGAAGCATACAGACTGTTAGGTGACGTTACAACATATAGGATACTTCTAAATGACCCAGGTGATGATTATCAGGCTAAACTTAAAGAATTGTTAGATGAGGCAAAAACATTAAATCTAATAACAGAATCAGAATTCAAATTTTTAATGATCAAAGATTTCAGAACTCCAATATTCTATTTTCTGTCGAAAATACATAAAAATCTAAAAGAACCCCCAGGACATCCAATAATATCCGGTATTGACTCCATCACATCTAATTTATCTCAATATATAGACTTCTTTCTACAGAATTATGTGAAAGAATTACTATTGTATCTGTCTGATTCTACACATTTCCTTAAGATCATGAAAAATATAAAATGGGAATTTTGTACACTAACATAGAACATATTTTAGGTACTGAAGCAATTAAATCATATTTTAAACGTGATGACAAGATGACGATAACACAGAGTGACTTTTTAATAAACTGCATAAAATTCATTTTGGAGAAAAATTATTTAAAATTTGAGAATAATTATTTCTTACAAGTGAAGGGGACAGCTATGGGCACAAGGTTCGCACCCAGTTATGTGAATATGTTTATGGGGGCATTTGAGGGTGAAGTTTTATATCAGTCACCCTGGAGTGTGAACCTTGTGCTCTATAGGCGTTACATTGATGACCTGTTTTTCATTTGGAAGGGTGACATGGAACTTCTGAACATGTTTATAGAGGACATTAACACAAACAAGTTTGGGCTGCATTTCACACATGCATGTAGTAGACAAAAAATACATTTCCTTGATATAGAATTATAAATTATAAAAGATGAAATCAAAACCTGAACTTTTTTCAAAAAAGTAGATTCCAACAACTATATAGACTCAAGAAGTTGTCATCATGACAAATGGAAAAATAATATACCAAAGTGCCAGTTATTGAGGATACGGAGAAATTGCACAGACCTATCTGAATATGAAAAACAGTCAAAAGTTCTGATACAAAGATTTAGACAAAAAGGTTATGATATTGAGAAAATTGAGAAAACTGTTGAGGAAATTAAATACTTAGATAGAGAAAGTCTATTAGAGAAAAAAATTAGACAAACAGGCAAAAAAGAGAGAAATGTAGGATCAGATTTACCAATAATAACAACCTATTCGGCTCAACACAAACTATTTAAAATTATAGTCAATAAACATTGGGACCTTTTATTAAAAGATTCCCTAATAAGCTAATAAATTAAAAAAACTATTAATTTATAGGAAAGCAAAAAAATGTAAAATCCCTTCTTGCCCCCAGTGAATATAAAGGTGGAAATAAGATGCTCAATAAGGAATTTAGAGATCTGAAAGGAGAAAATATAGAAGGTTTTTATCCTTGCCATCTGTGTAAGTCATGTAAATATAGCAGCAAACTCAAACAAATCAAATCAGAGAAAGATCACTGAAATTATTAGGTGCACAGACACCAATGGCGTATATCTTATACAATGTGATTGTAATTTAAAATATTTTGGACAAACAAGTAGAAAACTAAAAGATTGTATCAGGGAACACATATTAGCATTTGAACATCGAAGGGATGAAACTGTGTTGTACAAACATATTAAAGAAATACTCCAAGGGAGAGTAGATAAAATTAAATTCTGGGGTATTAGAAAAAAATTGAAAGATGGAAAAAGAGGTAATATTGAAAAGACGCTTTTAAAACAAGAGGCAGAACTAATCTACAATTTTGGAACACTATTTCCCAAAGGTCTGAACAGTGAGTTAGATCTTAACTTTCTCATAGAAAATTGAACACAATATGACCAAATAGATTTAGCACCCCTATTATATATATATACACATAAGTGAATGTGATATTTAGGGCTAAAGTATTCTCGTATAAAGATAGGTTGTATATTACAGTAATTATCTAGCTATAAGTACTCTTATATACAAATTTGGCTGATGGTTAACAGAGAACCTATTGGTCCTATTTTTGACTTGCAGTCTATTTTTGACTTGCAGTCTGTTATCTATCTATAACTAATATGTATGACTTAAGAGTACATATGACATTTTTGTGTCCATGGATAATCTTGTTAGAATCCTTATTGGGAGGCCAGTGAGTATGTTATTTTGTACCATCAAGTATTGAGAGAATATAAAATAATCTAAAAATAAAGAAGACATGGAATATGAAACATTTGAGTTATGTTATTTATTCAACCTAATAATAATATTGAATAATGTTGACATAAATATGGAATAATATTATCACAATATGTCTATGAATGTATCCTTAAAAATAGAATTAAGTTAGCTATAGTAGTAAGTGTTTCCACTATTGGATGAATAACTTTGTGGAGAATGTTGGGTCTTAGAACTAGCTCCCAATCAAAAAATTACAAGAAAAGAAAATCGTGAAAGGGTTAGCAGGGAATCCTTTAAATAAGAAGAATGAGCTGTACGAGGTATCCTTGACAAAGGCTCCATTCTGAGAGCTGAAACACATAGAAATCTATCCAGCACAACGTAATCAGTCATAGATTGACTGCAACGGAACTCCCAGGACCGCAAGATTAGCACATTTTCAAACCATATTCTCTGAGGAGAAAAAACCATCATCAGAGAATCATTTTCAAAATAGTGCGCGCACTAGGAGAACATTGAGGATTGGTTACTGAGCACAAAAATGTGACCACAGCCAAATCTCAGTAAGTATGGAAAGACGTGGAGTGAGTGGACAAAAACAGCCGCTGTTACCGGACAATAGGGTGAGTGAAAATTTACACTGAAAACACCACTAACGATTCATAGGAACAAGAGACATTTCAAGATCAGTTGTAATACCAATCAGAGTTTGAACATACGAACACTGAATCACTCACAACTTGACGATTTCAATGAAAGTGCACATAGACAGCAGGTACCGTACGGATACATGTATGGTTAAACATATGTGAGCGCTCACAATACATGTTTTAATATTGGGGACTAGCTGTTTTTTTTATTACTGTGTATAATTTCTGTTATTACTGTGTATAATTTAGATTTGATATTGGTCTTATTTGATGTTTGTTAATTACGGCATCTTGAGAAGTAGCTGCAGACACAGAGATTTATTTTAGATTTTATTTTTATTATAAAGTATTTAGATAGACACTGGTGTCTTTTCTGGCTTAAAATAGCTTTTTTAGATAGTATCCTAAAAGGAAAATATTTGTAACTATTTGAATAGATACTTTTTAACTTGGTGCATTAAACCTGTATTTAATTTTGACATTAGTCTGGTCTATTCATTTTGGTTTAATCTTCTAGGGCATGTATTGTTCATGTTTATTCTAATTTAAAATAAGGCAATCATTAGATTAGACTGATAAATTATTTTATTAAAAACTGTTACTCCTATTGATAATGATCTCCTATACATTTAGTGCTTTTTGCTTTGGGAAATTATATTTAGTTTAACTTCAAACTTTGCACAGTCACCGATTTGCTTTAATTTATCTTCTAAGGGCTCAGGCAGTAAATTCAATTGTATCTACACTAAATTCCTGATGTTAGACCAGGTCCCTGCAACTATACATACACCCTGTATCTGAAATCAGTGTAATAGTAAAGCGAAATCAATTTAGTTCAGTCAGATGACACTAACTTGCTAAATAACCAACATATCTAATTTCCCAGATTGTTATAGATTAAATATGCCCCTGCATACTCCCATATATGTTCCTATATACTCCCCTAAACTCACAAAATGTATGTGTTTGTGGGTATGATGTAAAAGAGGTTGTTCATGACAGTGGCATTATGGCAATTGTGTCCACAGGGACATTAAACCCAATTTTTTTCTTTCATGATTTAGAAAAAGCATACAATTTTAAACAACTTTCCAATTTACTTCTATTATCTAATTTGCTTCATTATCTTCATATACTTTGTTAGAATGCATATCTAAATAGGCTCAGTAGCTGCTGATTGGTAATATAAGTACATTTGAATGTTGTTTAAAATTGTATTCTCTGAATCCTGAAAGAAAAATGTTATGTTTCATGACCCTTTAATGTCATGAGAGAACATAACCCCCCCCCAGGCATCAGGATATATATGTGTGTGTGTGTATATATATATATATATATATATATATATATATATATATATATATATATATATATATATACAGTGGATATAAAAAGTCTACACACCCCTGTTAAAATGTCAGGTTTCTGTGATGTAAAAAAATGAGACAAAGATAAATCATTTCAGAACTTTTTCCAACTTTAATGTGACCTATAAACTGTACAACTCAATTGAAAAACAAACTGAAATCTTTTAGGTAAAGGGAAATAAAAATAATTAAAAAAAAATATATGGTTGCATAAGTGTGAACACCCTTTTATAACTGGGGATGTAGCTGTGTTCAGAATTAAGCAATCACATTAAAAATCATGTTAAATAGGAGTCAGTACACACCTGTCATCATTTAAAGTGCCTCTGATTATCCCAAAATAAAGTTCAGCTGTTCTAGTTGATCTTTCCTGACATTTTGTTAGTCGCATCCTACAGCAAAAGCCATGGTCCGCAGAGAGCTTCTAAAGCATCAGAGGGATCTCATTGTTAAAAGGTATCAGTCAGGAGAAGGGTACAAAAGAATTTCCAAGGCATTAGATATACCATGGAACACAGTGAAGACAGTCATCATCAAGTGAAGAAAATATGGTGCAACAGTGCCATTTCCAAGAACTGGATGTCCCTCCAAAATTGAGGAAAAGACAAGAAGAAAACTGGTCTGGGAGGCTTCCAAGAGGCATACAGCAACATTAAAGGAGCTGCAGGAATATCTGGCAAGTACTAGCTGTGTGGTACATGTGACAACAATCGCCCGTATTCTTCATATGCCTGGGCTATAGGGGTAGAGTGGCAAAACGGAAGCCTTTTCTTACAAAAAAAAAACCATCCAAGCCCGGCTAAATTTTGCAAAAACACATCTGAAGATTCTCAAAAGCATGTTGTAAAAGGTGTTCTGGTCAGATGAAACCAAATTTGAACTTTTTGGCCATAATTCCAAAAGATGTGTTTGGTGCAAAAACAACACTGCATATCACCAAAAAGAACACCATACCCACAGTGATGCATGGTGGTGTCAGCATCATGCTTTGTTAGAATGCATATCTAAATAGGCTCAGTAGCTGCTGATTGGTAATAGAAGTAAATTTGAATGTTGTTTAAAATTGTATTCTCTGAATCCTGAAAGAAAAATGTTGGGTTTCATGACCCTTTAATGTCATGAGAGAACATAAACCCCCCAGGCATCAGGATATATATATATATAGAGAGAAAAGCGCCTCTATAGAGATCTATTCCCACATTCCCTGTGTATATTAGTATACAAATATGTGTATCCTTTGTTGAAGAATTATCAATAGGATATATTGAGTGAATAGTAGGATAAGGTATAATGCTGGTTGTCAGTTGTGATAGGTACCCTCAATTCTATGTTTTCACATATATTCCATGCATGTATTACTGCATACAGGTAAAAACACAATAAAAGTAAAAGTAACAAGTCCAGCCACAATTAAAAAAAAAATATATATATATAAAAAGGAGATGTTGCAAGTGAAAAATGCTTATCACACTTTATCCAGTAGGTATTGCACTTACTAGAACCAACCTCAATCGTATGAGGTAAGTTGCCGCCTCTTGTAAGTGGGAAACTTCCGGAAAAGGTGTAGGTAGATGCCAGGCCGTCTGTCTTTTGTCTTCTCCTCTCAGAGTATGGATTCTGTGTTCTGTATCTTTTTCTTCTCCTCTCAGAGTATGGAATCTGTGTTCTATATCTTGCCTTCTCCTCTTAGAGTATGGATTCCGTTTGCTGTGGATGGAGAGTCTCCAAGTTCCCCGCAGTATTATGCAGAAATAAAGGCAGAAGAGAGATACATAGTGTAAAATCGTTTTATTTAAAGTAAAAACAATTGTATAAAAAAGACAAATGGCCACTCACATGTTCAATCCTCAAACATATGAGGTATGTCACAGACACTCAATAATAACTTGTAGTATTCCACTTTGTGGATATAAGCTGTGGATGTTATTTTCTTTAGAAAACAGGATCTTGCAAAGTAACAGATCCGGTAGTGTCCGTTTGTTTCAAAGCCAGATAGCAAATAATTTTCATACAAGCAAACAATAGTATGTATGAGTAGCAAAGAGTACCGGTATAGTCAAAGTAGCGATCCTTGACTAGTGCAATAATGTAAAATAAATCCCTTACGCGTTTCAAAGCTTAATTTGTTGCTCCTTCCTCAGAGGGTGATCGTTCTAAATGGGTCTCCTATCTCTGTCTCTAAGAATCGGGCGGCGGCACGCCCCTTAGAAATTAGTGAGGTGCTTGATTGGTTGTAATGTCTATCCGTCACCAGGCACTTCCTGTATAGACCATGCCTGGTGATTGACGTGCTCTGTTATTGGTTTCCTAAGAGAGCGTACGTCACTAGCGTTATCGTGTGTAACGCTGCAATACGTGACCGTGTTTATGCGGTTGCTATAGATACGGGCCTGAAGGATTCTGTCAGTGTTGGCGTAACGGAGTCTGGTGACACCCGAAAAACTAGAGAAACTAAGTAAAAAACAACTTTTAAATTGGTATGACAGTAATAATCTAGAAAGATATGTAAAATACAAGATCGTACCACAGGGACTTAGACTAGAAAAGACGCCGATTTTTGAAGACACTGAGATAGAATTACTCTCTGAATGGGAGACAGCATTAGAAGACTGCTCAATGGTCTTAATTAAAATTCTGATTAAATATAGGAATAAAAAGGTGAAAACATTCATGGATCAAATTACAGATATAAGAAAAGAACTTAACATGTTCAAAGGAGACGTGTACTATAGGGAATTAGATACAGAAAACAGAAATAAAATCAAAAGATTTGAAAATCAAGTAGACCATAAAAAGAAAGATAAATTTAGAAGAGACTACCAACTTATAAAAGTAAATAAAACAGAAAATGACACAATATCACAACAAATGGGCCTACCATCTTTTGAGAACACAACACCAGGAATTACATAAAATCAACAAACTAATTCCAAAGATGATCTGTTTGAAGACATATATTCCCCACATTATTCTACCAATAGTGATTATAGAACCTTTTTTAACAATAGAGTTCAGACCAGCACATGCCATAACAGTTCTAACAGGAAACCCATAGAACATACATTAGTTAATAAGGAACCATTATACCTACCTCCTAGAAATTACCATAACAGAAACAGCAATTACAGAAGTAATTACATACACAAGGATAATCATAATCCTAATCATCACCATACAAATAATAACACATTCCATCAGTCACGTTTTTTAGACCATCGCAAGCAACTATCACCCAGACCACAACACTATTACCCATACCATCACAACCCCAGAATACAACAGAACAAGAACCAGTACTACCAACAGAACCCAAATCAAAACCACAATTTACCACTACAGAAAGACACTCAGACACAAATAGAAACCCCACCAACCCCATTCTGGAGGCAAAAAATAAATCCACAAAAAAGAGGAAGGGGAGAAGAAGGAGGGGATGCAGAGCAGGACGAATGGTCCAACTCAAAAAAACAAAAAGGGCTAAGATCAACAAAGATGTAGTAGAGGAACAAAATTGCATAAAAATATTTAATCTTTCTTCTAAAACACTAACAAAGACTGAAAATGATGTACTACTAAAAAGTCTTAGCTTTGCTCCCAAAAAAGGTCCAAATGCTTTTGAATTATTCATTGATACACACAAGTTTATGAGGAAATTAACCCCACATAGACACTACTAAAAAATAAAAAGAGACCAAATCAAAAACATGGAAAACACTAATGCAAAAAACCTAGACGACCAGGATTTAGAAACCCTAATTAATTTAGACGAACTCTTTTTAGAGGGAGAGAGTGAGAGTATCACACATGAAGGTATTATGAAAGAAACAAATATAGTTAAATTTGAACCCCACACTAGTTTCAAACCTTCCTCCACGTTCTTCCCAACCCAATCTAAAGTTTATCATATCCCGGTTTTTTCACAGTTAGTACAGGATGACCTAAACAAAATGTGTAATCAACATCAGATTAAACATGATAATCTAACTAAAAAAGAAAGGAATACACTGAATCAACTTAAAAATAATACTGAAATTACAATTAGGGAAGCAGACAAAGGAGGCAGCATCGTGTTGCAGGACAGAGAAATCTATATTAAAGAAGCGGAGCGACTACTTAGAGATGATAAAACATACAAAAAGATACCAAACGACCCAACACAAATCTTTCTGAGAATTTATAACAGTCATCTAGATACAGCAAAATCTGAAGGTGTGCTAAATGACCAAGAGATGAAATTTTTAACCCAAGAAACACAGAAGGTAGCTACTTTCTACCACCTGCCTAAGATCCACAAAGATCAGCTAAATCCACCGGGCAGACCAATAATCTCAGGAATAGGGTCTCTAACAACAAAACTCTCTGAATATGTAGACTCATATCTACAACCTTTAGTACCGACCTTAAGGGCATATATCAGAGATACGCCACACATTATAGAACAACTAAGTAAAATAGAATGGAAAGGACAACTACAAATGGCTTACATTAGATGTAAGTGCCCTATACACAAACATTACCCCACCAAAAAAGGGATAGAGGCGATAAAATATTGGCTATAAACAACATAACAAATCTAGATGAAAAGAAGAAAGCATTCATTCACAGAATCTATTTTATTCATCCTTGAAAAAATTATTTTAAATTTAATGAGGAATTTCTATGTACAGATTGGCAGCACAGCAATGGGACTAAATTTGCCCCAAGCTACGCCAAATCTGTACATGGGCTTCGGGTAGAGGACGTTTATTTGGAAGAACAACCCTTACATATCCAAAATAGTGACATGGCCCGCTTCATAGATGTCATTATTGTCATATGGAGTGGGGATGACATGGAATTAAAGAAATTTTTGTGACATACATCAATCATAATGATTTCAATCTCGCATTCACGGATAAGAGCAATAGAGAGGAGATTGAATTCCTTGATCTAGTTCTATTTTCTGAAAACAATGCAATTCTAAGTAAATTATACAAGAAACCAACTGATAGCAATGGCTATCTGAATGCCAAAAGTTGTCATCATCCCAAATGGATTAATAATATACCATTTGGACAGTACCAGAGGACTAAGAGAGAAATTGCTCAAAAACCAGTGACCTTTAAAGAAGAATCTAATATTTTGACAGCAAAATTACTACATAAAGGCTATAAAGAGAAAGATCTAAGAACAGCCTATACAAAGGTAGAAAAGATGGATAGAAAAAAACTATTAAGTAACAACAAAAATACAAATAAAAGATTCAACCCAGGAGTCACATTTATAACTACGTTCAACACAGGGGCCAGGGAAATAGAAAAGATCCTGAAAAAACATTGACATGTATTAACAAAAGATCCACTACTAAAAGAAATTGGAGAAAAAAATCCACGTATCATATTTAGGAAAAATAAGAATATAAAATCCATTGTAGCCCCAAGTAAGCTAAAAACAAAAGAAAAAGAAAGAACTAAGAACTGGTTAGGAACAAAGAGCATTGGTTTTTTCAAATGCAACAGACTAAACTGTGCAGCATGCTCACAGCATTATAATGGTAACAAACCAACTAAACAAATAACGTCAACCTCAAATAAACAAACACATAACTTAACTACACTAACCAATTGTAGGACTGACTATGTAGTCTACCTATTAGAATGTAGTTGTAATCTACAATACATAGGAAGAACGACACGACCGTATAAAATAAGACTGCTAGAACACATTAGAAACATTGAGGGGGGGGGGGGAAGAACCCTCAGTGTACCACTCCCATTTAAAAATTTTCAATGATAAGGATCCCACCAGCTTAAAAGGCACTGTTTTAGAAACATATTAAAAAAGCTCCAGAAGGGACAAATAGAGAGCTTTATCTAAGGAAAAGAGAGACTTTCTGGATCCACCAATTTGGAACCATGAGTCCAGGGGGTCTGAACAAGGACATTGACCTTGCAGCATTCCTAGAATAGAAGAACCACTATAGAGAGCTTTTGACACTAACTCATACTATTAAAATAAAAACACATATACTGTCAAATAAAGGATCTTATAAAAGAAAACTTTGTAACAGAACAAAGAATATAGGATAATGTATATCATTCAATGACTATGTTGAAAAACATGATAGGTATACAAGAAAACGTATACTAATTTGTACATGGTGGTCACACACCATTTTTTGATATGTTGTGCATACACTCAGCTGTTTTATAAGAAAAATATATGTAATTATGACATGGTTTTAATTTTAAGCTTATTATATGTATACCAGAGTACCTTAAGTTTAACATAGATTAGGCACCAAAAAGATGTATTTGTATATCTTATTCTATGTGTAAATAGGGGATGTCTGTTTAAATGCAAACTGGCTACATATGCCCCGGGCTGATATCCCATTTCATGAATAGAATCTGGTATTACTTAAAAACCAGATAATATTATCCACACAAAAAGGGGTTTTTCACATATAAAGACTAGTGAATAGAGAACTTTCCTTCTCTGGTACACCTATGATAAGACCGCAATTTACTGTTAAACATCGGGTGTCACCAGACTCTGTTACGCCAACACTGACAGAATCCTTCAGGCCCGTATCTATAGCAACCCCATAAACACGGGCACGTATTGCAGCGTTACACACGATAACGTTAGTGACGTACGCTCTCTTAGGAAACCAATAACAGAGCACGTCAATCACCAGGCATGGTCTATACAGGAAGTGCCTGGTGACGGATAGACATTACAACCAATCAAGCACCTCACTAATTTCTAAGGGGCGTGCCGCCGCCCGATTCTTAGAGACAGAGATAGGAGACCCATTTAGAACGATCACCCTCTGAGGAAGGAGCAACAAATTAAGCTTTGAAAGCCGTAAGGATTTATTTTACATTATTGCACTAGTCAAGATCGCTACTTTGACTATACCGGGTACTCTTTGCTACTCATACATTCTATTGTTTGCTTGTATGAAAATTATTTGCTATCTGGCTTTGAAATCAAACGGACCACTACCGGATCTGTTACTTTGCAAGATCCTGTTTTCTAAAGAAAATAACATCCACAGCTTATATCCACAAAGTGGAATACTACAAGTTATTATTGAGTGTCTGTGACATACCTCATATGTTTGAGGATTGAACATGTGAGTGGCCATTTGTCTTTTTTATACAATGTTTTTTACTTTAAATAAAACGATTTTACGCTAAGTATCTCTCTTCTGCCTTTATTTCTGCATAATACTGCGAGGGGAACTTGGAGACTCTCCATCCACAGCAAACGGAAATCCATACTCTAAGAGGAGAAGGCAAGATATAGAACACAGATTCCATACTCTGAGAGGAGAAGAAAAAGAATACAGAACACAGAATCCATACTCTGAGAGGAGAAGACAAAAGACAGACGGCCTGGCATCTACCTACACCTTTTCCGGAAGTTTCCCCACTTACAAGAGGCGGCAACTTACCTCATACGATTGAGGTTGGTTCTAGTAAGTGCAATACCTACTGGATACAGTGTGATAAGCATTTTTCACTTGCAACATCTCCTTTTTATATATATATATATATATATATATATTTTTAATTGTGGCTGGACTTGTTACTTTTACTTTTATTCGTGTTTTTACCTGTAACGCAGTAATACATGCATGGAATATATGTGAAACATAGAATTGAGGGTACCTATCACAACTGACAACCAGCATTATACCTAATCCTACTATTCACTCAATATATCCTATTGATAATTCTTCAACAAAGGATACACATATTTGTATACTAATATACACAGGGAATGTGGGAATAGATCTCTATAGAGGCGCATTTTCTCAAAACCCCACTACACCCCATTTTTCTATTGGGGGGATATCCTAGGACATCCTCCCTTTACCTGAGACTCACGGCTGCCACTACTGAATCCCCATTCCACCCTATTATTTAGTCCACTCTTTGCGCAAACTAAGTTCTGCAGGGCCTGGTCCCTAACAGAACACACCTCCCACTATATATATATATATATATATATATATATATATATATATATATATATATATATTGGATATAAAAAGTCTACACACCCCTGTTAAAATGTCAGGTTTCTGTGATGTAAAAAAATGAGACAAAGATAAATCATTTCAGAACTTTTTCCACCCTTTAATGTGACCTATGAACTGTACAACTCAACTTGAAAAACAAACTGAAATCTTTTAGGTAAAGGGAAATAAAAATAATTTAAAAAAAAAGGTCACACAAGCAGAGGCATAACTAGAAAACCACAGCTGTTCTAGTTGATCTTTCCTGACATTTGTTAGTCGCATCCTACAGCAAAAGCCATGGTCCGCAGAGAGCTTCTAAAGCTTAGAAGAGATCTCATTGTTAAAAGGTATCAGTCAGGAGAAGGGTTACAAAAGAATTTCCAAGGCATTAGATATACAATGGAATACAGTGAAGACAGTCATCATCAAGTGAAGAAAATATGGTGCAACAGTGCCATAACCAAGAACTGGATGTCCCTCCAAAATTGATGAAAAGACGAGAAGAAAACTGGTCTGGGAGGCTTCCAAGAGGCCTACAGCAGCATTAAAGGAGCTGCAGGAATATCTGGCAAGTACTGGCTGTGTGGTACATGTGACAACAATCACCCGTATTCTTCATATGCCTGGGCTATAGGGGTAGAGTTGCAAAACGGAAGCCTTTTCTTACAAAAAAAAACATCCAAGCCCGGCTAAATTTTGCAAAAACACATCTGAAGTTTCCCAAAAGCATGTTGCAAAAGGTGTTCTGGTCAGATGAAACCAAAGTTGAACTTTTTGGCCATAATTCCAAAAGATGTGTTTGGTGCAAAAACAAAACTGCATATCACCAAAAAAAAAAAACATACCCACAGTGAAGCATGGTGAGTGTTCAGCATCATGCTTGGGGGCTGTTTTTCTTCAGCTGGAACTGGGGCCTTAGTCAAGGTAGAGGGAATAATGAACAGTTCCAAATACCATACAATATTGGCACAAAACCTTCAGGCTTCTGCTAGAAAGCTGAACATAAAGAGGAACTTCATCTTTCAGCATGACAACGACCCAAAACATACATCCAAATCAACAAAGGAATGGCTTCAACAGAAGAAGATTAAAGTTTTGGGATGGCCCAGCCAGAGCCCAGACCTGAATCCAATTCACTGTGGGGTGATCTGAAGAGGGCTGTGCACAGGAGATGCCCTCGCATACTGACAGATTTAGAGTGTTTTTGCAAAGAAGAGTGGGCAAATCTTGCCAAGTCAAGATGTGCCATGCTGAAAAACTCATACCCAAAAAGACTAAGTGCTGTAATAAAATCAAAAGGTGCTTCAATAAAGTATTAGTTTAAGGGTGTTCACACTTATGCAACCATATTATTTTAGTTTTTTTAGTTTTATTTCCCTTTACCTAAAAGATTTCAGTTTGTTTCTCAATTGAGTTGTACAGTTTATAGGTCACATTAAAGGTGGAATAAGTTCTGAAATGATTTATCTTTGTCTCATTTTTTTACATCACAGAAACCTGACATTTTAACAGGGGTGTGTAGACTTTTTATATCCACTGTATATATATATATATATACAGTTTGAACACTGCTAATTTGCATTCTCAATTCCTTGGATATCTTTTTATATCCCTTTCCTGTTTTATACAGTTCAACTACCTTTTCCCGCAGATCCTTTGACAATTCTTTTGCTTTCCCCATGACTCAGAATCCAGAATCCTCAGTGCAGCATTGGATGAAAGATGCAAGGGTCTGTCAGGAGTCCAGAAACTCATTGACCTTTTATACACACACACTAATTACAAGAAAACAGATCACAGGTGAGTATGGTTACCTTTAATAGCCATTCAAACCCCTTTGTTTCAACTTGTGTGCATGTTATCAGGCCAAAATCACCAGGTTATGTAAACTTTTGATCAGGGTCATTTGAGTAGTTTCTGTTGTCATTATGATTTAAAAAGAGTAAAGAGAGTTACTTGATAATAAATGGATTCAGCCAAACACTAACTATGAGTGAAAGTGAAAGTTTTTGTGTTATCATTCACATTCTTTGAAAAATGGCCAAGAAATCATAAATTCTGCCAGGGTATGTAAACTTATGAGCACAACTGTATATATGTGTGTATACAGCACATTCAGCTTTATATATGTGTGTGTGTTTACAGCACAGTCAGCTATATATATGTGTGTACACAGCACACACACAAATGTTTTGGGTTTTTTTCTGAGTTAAATTTTGATTTTTTTTTTTTTATTAAATTCACTTTTTGGGGGGGGGGGGCGGGGGGGCCCTACTTGGATTCTGGAAACTGGGCCATGTGGTTTCTAGTTATGCCTCTGCTTGTGTGACCTTTTTTTTACTTTCAGGTTTTGCTTATACAGTATATTCTACCAGAACACTGGTTTCCTATTATAACACATTTTACAACAACTGAAAACTGTAAGAAGCAGTACAAAAACATTAAAACAAAACAATTAGCAAGGGTTAAGGGGTTACGAGGGCTCTATGCTATCCTAGACTTAGCAGGTAGGTTGTATATAAATATATACAGTATATATAAATATATATATATATATATATATATATATATATATAGAGAGAGAGAGAGAGAGAGAGAGAGAGAGAGAGAGAGGTGACCAAATCAGTAGAATCAATATACAGTATATGCATATCATTTAGTTATAGTAATAATAGAAACATTTTTTTTTGTCTTTATTAGTCAGGTATAGCGAAGACAAGAAGTAGATGTAGGTATTCTATTAGAGTTAGCTGCATATTGCAGGGGAGTAGCCTGCATTTTACTTGAGATATTGCCAGTAGGGCAATGTTTTTCAAGTTCAGACCTGCAGGTTAGGTATAGGGTTTCAACCATATTATTCTCACCTCCTTTTCAGTGGCGAGACTTTACAGTTTGAGGCAGGTAGTGTAGTATTAGTTACAGTTATATTAGTAAGGTATTATTTGAAGTGTTCCTACACAAAAACTGTGTTTGGTTTAAGTAACTGCACTGTCTGTGCTCAGCTGTGTAGAAACACTTCAAAAACAACCGCCCCCCACACCCGCGGAAAGAGCAGACAAGTGGCAATATCGGCAGAGTTGAGCAGAAGCCATGATTCCTATTATTTCCAGTGGGAGACATATTGCCAATCACCTGCACTGATATTCCTGTTTTTCTTTTTTTATGGACAGCACTTCTAAGATAAGTTGAGTACACCCTATTTTTAGTAATTAAAGACTAATTGGCTTAATATATATTTTAATGTATATGATTTTTAACTAATGTTTTGTAGCATATTTTTTATTATCTTACTTTTTTATTACATTTTAATGAAATTAAATGATAAATGTGGCACAATTCTGCCAAAAATGTTTTAATGAGCTGAGACTATAAATGTTTTATAAGTATGCCCCGTTGTTTAAATAAGAAACACAAATTATACCTTACTTCATACCTGTACAGTTAAACAAATTTAAAACATATTAAAATAAAGGAATGTGCATAGAATATATATATATATATATATATATATATATATATATATATATATATATATATATATATATATATATATATATAGTGGGGGGAAAAAGTATTTAGTCAGCCACCAATTATGCAAGTTCTCCCACTTAAGAAGATGAGAGAGGCCTGCAATTTTCATCATAGGTATACCTCAACTATGAGGGACAAAATGTGGAAACAAATCCAGACAATCACATTGTCTGATTTGGAAAGAAATTATTTTCAAATTATGGTGTAAAATAAGTATTTGGTCAATATCAAAAGTTCATCTCAATACTTTGTTAAGTATCTTTTGTTGGCAATCACAGAGGTCAAACGTTTTCTGTAAGTCTTCACAAGGTTGTCACACACTGTTGCTGGTATTTTGGCCCATTCCTGCATGCAGATCTCCTCTAGAGCAGTGATGTTTTGGGGCTGTCGCTGGGCAACACAGACTTTCAACTCCCTCCAAAGGTTTTCTAAGGGTTTGAGATCTGGAGACTGGCTAGGCCACTCCAGGACCTTGAAATGCTTCTTACGAAGCCACTCCTTCATTGCCCGGGCGGTGTGTTTGGGATCATTGTCATGCTGAAAGACCCAGCCACATTTCATCTTCAATGCCCTTGCTGATGGAAGGAGGTTTGCACTCAAAATCTCACGATACATGGCCCCATTCATTCTTTCATGTACACGGATCAGTTGTCCTGTTCCCTTTGCAGAGAAACAGCCCCAAAGCATGATGTTGCCACCCCCATGCTTCACAGTAGGTATGGTGTTCTCTCTCCTCCAAACACAACAAGTTGTTTTTCTACCAAACAGTTCTACTTTGGTTTCATCTGATCATATGACATTCTCCCAATCCACTTCTGGATCATCCAAATGCTCTCTAGCATACTTCAGATGGGCCCGGACATGTACTGGCTTAAGCAGGGGGACACGTCTGGCACTGCAGGATCTGAGTCCCTGGCAGTGTAGTGTGTTACTGATGGTAGACTCTGTTACGTTGGTCCAGCTCTCTGCAGGTCATTCACTAGGCCCCCCATGTGGTTCTGGGATATTTGCTCACTGTTCTTGTGATCATTTTGACCCCATGGGGTGAGATCTTGCGTGGAGCCCTAGATCGAGGGAGATTATCAGTGGTCTTGTATGTCTTCCATTTTCTAATTATTGCTCCCACAGTTGATTTCTTCACACCAAGCTGCTTGCCTATTGCAGATTCAGTCTTCCCAGCCTTGTGCAGGGCTACAATTTTGTTTCTGGTGTCCTTCGAAAGCTCTTTGGTCTTCACCATAGTGGAGTTTGGAGTGTGACTGTTTGAGGTTGTGGACAGGTGTCTTTTATACTGATAACAAGTTCAAACAGGTGCCATTAATACAGGTAATGAGTGGAGGACAGAGGAGCCTCTTAAAGAAGAAGATACAGGTAAGTGAGAGCCAGAAATCTTGCTTGTTTGTAGGTGACCAAATACTTATTTTCCACCATAATTTGCAAATAAATTCTTTCCAAATCAGACAATGTGATTGTCTGGATTTGTTTCCACATTTTGTCTCTCATAGTTGAGGTATACCTATGATGAAAATTACAGGCCTCTCTCATCTTCTTAAGTGGGAGACCTTGCACAATTGGTGGCTGACTAAATACTTTTTTTCCCCACTGTATATACGTATATATATATATATATATATATATATATATATATATATATATATATATATATATAAACACAGTCCAGCAATTGCACTCTCTGGATTTAAATCACAGCAAACTTTTATTGTGTAACGTTTCTGAGTATTCACTCCTTTCTCAGAATTTATTATTGAAATAAATGTATAAAAAGTGTTTTAAATGGATATATGTTATATGTCAAGGTCTACTGGAAAGGCCTTAAAAGTATGTGTGTGTATGTGTATATGTATATACAAATATATACTGTACACATACACCATTGAGTTACTGCAAATTAATCTTGCTTAAAGACATAAACAGACAAAAGTCAGAGAGTGAAAGCTGTAAAGTACAATAAAACTTTTGGGTTAGATTACAAGTGGAGCGGTATTTAGCGCTCCCACTCGGAAGTAAACACCACTAGAAGTAAGCTTTTTTGTGTGAGATAGCGTGCGTATCACAAGTTGAAAGTATTTTTTTGCGCATGAGCAAAACCCAAAGCACACTTACTTCAGGACAATTAAGCCGTGTTATTGAAATATTACATATAAAATATAAAAAAATAAAAATTATTCAAAATTATAAAACATTCTGTAAAATATTCTAAATAATCCATAGAATATATATATATATGTATATATATTTATATATATATATATACAATATATATATATATATATACATACATATAATGTATATATATATATATATATATATATATATATATATATATATATATATATTACAGTATGTCTAATATTTTTTTAAATATATATATATATATTATGTGTAATATTTCAATAACGTGCCTTTCATGTACGCTAACCCGACCGCGTTAAAATCGAAATCACGAAACACGATGCACAAAATACATACTTTACATTCCTATGTTCGTCACATAGATAATAACTTATTTTTTATTATTAAATATATATTTTTATAAAACCCGAATTCAAAAAAAGTTGGCAAAGTATGGAAAATGCAAAAAAACTAACAAAAATAGTCATTTGAAAATTCTATTCACCCTGTACTATATTGAAAACACATCATTAACACATTATTTGATGTTTTACTTTGTGAATTTAATGAATTTTTGAAAATATACACTCATTTCATATCTGATGACTGCAACACTCTCCAAAAAGTTTGGACAGTCAACTGTTTGCCACTGTGTAACATCACCTTTTCTTTTAATAACATTTATTAAGCATTTGGGCACTGAAAACATGAGTTTGTTAAATTTAACAAGTGGAATTTTGCCCAATGCATCCAATATAAATGTCTTCAGCTGCACAACTGTATGGGGCCTTTGTTGCCTTATTTTGCGCTTCATAATGCGCCACACATTCTCAATCGGAGACAGGTCAGGACTGCAGGCAGGCCATGCTAGTACCCTCACTCACTGATTATGCAACCATGCATTTGTAATCTATGCAGAATGGGGGTTGTCCTACTGGAAAATGCAGGGACGTCCCTGGAATAGACAATGTCTGGATGGCAGCATATGTTGCTCCAAAATGTATACATACTGTATATTTCTGCATTAATGGTGCTCTCACAGATGTGCAAGTTACCCATAGCATGAGCATTGACACCCCCCCCCCCATACAATGACAGGTGCTGGCTTTTGGACTTGACACTGTTGACAGCTTGGACGGTCCTTTTCCGCTTTGGCGAGGAGAACACAAGGGCTGTTTTTTCCAAAATCTATTTCAAATGTTGACTTGTGGGACCACAAAACAAGATTTCACTGTGCTACTGTCCATCTCAAATGAGACCAAGCCCAGAGAAGTCAGCTGCACTTCTGGACAGTGTTGATATATGGCTTCTGCTTTGCATAGTAAAGCCTTAACTTGCATCTGTGGATGCATCGACAAATGGTGTTGGCTGACAAAGGTTTACCAAAGTATTCCCAAGCCCATGTCAGGATATCCATTACAGACTCAGGATGGTTTTTGAGATAGTGATGTCAGAGGGATTGGAGATCATGCACATTTAGAAGTGGTTTTCAGCCTTGCCCTTTATGCACCGAGATTCCTTGAATATTTTAATTACATTGTGCACTGTAGAAAGTGAAATGCCCAAAATCCTACCAATTTGTCTTTGGGGAATGCTGTTCTCAAAGTGTTGGATTATTAGTTAATGCATCTGCTGGCAGATTGGCGAACCTCAACTCATCCTTGCTCTTGAAGGACTAGGCCTTTTTTGGAGGCTCTTTATATACTATGATTATACGATTGCCTCACCTGTTTCACATCACCTTCTTATTTCAACTTGTCACATCGCTATTAGTCCTAAATTGCCCATGTCCCAACTTTTTTGGAACGCTGTTGCAGATTTGAAAGTGTATATATTCAAAAATACATTAAGTTTACAAAGTAAAACATAAAATAATGTGGTAATTATGTGTTTTCAATATAGTACAGGGTGAATTGAATTTTTAAATGACTATTTTTGTTAGATTTTTTTGCATTTCCCATACTGTCCCATCTTTTTCAGAATTAGGGTTGTATATATCTAACATGTAAAATACATATCTATATACATATATATATATATATATATATATATATACATACAGTATATATATATATATATATATATATATATATATATGTATTTACAATAAAAAAGGCAATTTTTCTGTAGCTGAAATATGTACATTAAATATACAGTGAAACACAAATATATAAATACATATGTGTACACATATATACATTAATATGCATACATATTTAGACGTGTATGTATGTGTGTGTATATATATGTATATATATATATATATATATATATATGTGTGTGTGTGTGTGTTAAAGACCTTTGAATGCCTCTTTTTTTCTAACACCTGAGACCTCATATCTTTTAACCCTTATAACTTTTTAATTTTTTATTATTTTTATCAGGCAGTGTTATTATAAATGTAACTGTACTTTTAAATTTTGATGTGTTTTGTGCAACTTTTTTGTTTACTGTAACAGTTAACCAGACCCTTAAATCACGCTAACCCATCAAGCATTAAATTTTCAAAAATTACAAGTGTAGCAATAAATGTTGTGCAAAGCGGGACGGCACCCTCATGACCTGATTATTAATTGAAACTGCTCCTTTATGACCAGGCTTTCAAATGGGATTGCGCCTTCATGACTGTGAGTTTCATAATGTAGCTGAGAAAACTGGAAACCACACAGTGGTAAACGTGATTTGACTTTACGGTCAATAAGGCATAATCTCGTTTGAAAGCCAGGTCAATTATGCTTGGTTCCTTTGAATGCATGATCCCATTTGAATGCTCAGTTATGTAGATACCTGTACAGAAAGTGTCAATCATGACATTTTGTGTTGACAAGTATGAATTAGACACAAACATTAACAGAAATAGATTGTTTTATGCCATTTCTAGATCTCCTGATCTCACTTTTCCTGAATATTGCCGTTGCTACAGGAGTTCACATACTCAATACATATAAACATGTTAATGTGTGTCATGCCTACAATAGCGAGAGCTTTAATTAATCTACACCATGTATGCAAATACACCTCTTACATATCACCTGTGGCCATTTAGAGTGTCTTGCCCATGTGCAACATATTAGCATGATTAAATTTGGTCTTGGAATACCTGTAAAGATGTCAAACGGCCAATTCTAGACTAATTCAAATGCCCTTGAACATTTTTATAAGTGTAAAATAGTCTTGAAAAACTGTTGAAAAGTTGAAAATGGATTGTGATTACTTAGAACATTTCAGCCCCATGTTAAAAATAGGGATTTTATCAACAAGCCAAAACATTCTTGTGGCTCAGAGAAACACCCAAAATCCCACTTTATTAGGATGAAAAGTATCCTTTTCGGGCTGAAAACAAATTGACTGATATACTGCGATTGACCACTATATCTGCCAACTACCCATTTTTTATAAATTTTAATACAAAAAGTAAAAGAATAGATAAAACCTAAAGTCATTTGCCCTCAATAGCACTAAATTACATCATAATAAACTTTCTAGACAGTATTCTTCTTCTGTACTCTGAATTGCATGTTTGAAAGCTAGAATAAAAATAGGAAGATTAAATTGTAGAAAAAAAATTGAACATTTAAATTTCAAAAGCACACTTTATTAAAATGTTTGGACAGGTCTTGTCCTTTATATTTCCAATCCAAAAACGTTCTTGAATATAAATGAGAAACAAAACAAATGCCAATGAGCTATGAGCCTGGACATCACATATAAAACCTTTATTCATGTATTGCTGAGCAATAGTATATATATTAGGAGACAAATAAATCAAAGATGCTGGTAACAGAATTATGTGCAAATAAAAATTATGCTCATATAAAAGTTAATAGTCCCCTTCTGTACTGTTCTGGAGAGCCTGACTGGCATCAAACTTTAATACAGCAGTCAAAAGACACATAAGACAGTGTCTCTGAAAATGCAGGGTTTAACCAATAGATTATATTAGCATCAGGTTTAAATTAAAATATGTAACCTGTACAGTTATTTATTATTCAGGACTGCATTTAAATCTTCTGAATTAGACATTTGTGTCATGTTCAGAATATCAGCCTATTCTACTAAATGTTTAAAAAATCTGAGAATTAAAGGTTCATTAAAGTGACACTGACAGACTAATTTAATCAATAATGTAGAAAAAGTGATAACATCACTGCAGTTTTTTTTTTTAAAAAAAAGATGTTTGTTAACAAGTACACATGTGTATTCTAATTCAGACAAATGAAAAGTTGATTCATTTCTGCCAATAAGTACATACGTTTCTTTTTCGTTCTTTACAATCCTGACTCAATTAAACAAAACACAATCAGCGAGATTACGAGTCTTGCGTTAGCCTTAAAAAGCAGCATTGAGAGGTCCCAACGCTGCTTTTTAACGCCCGCTGGTATTACGAGTCTGGCAGGTACAGGTGTTACACTCACTTTTCTTCCACGACTCGAGCATAACGCAAATCTCCTTACGTCAATTGCGTATCCTATCTTTTTAATGGGATTTGCCTAATGCTGGTATTACGAGTCTTGGAAAAAGTGAGCGGTACAGCCTCTCCTGTCAAGACTCCTACTGCATTTAAAAGTCAGTAGTTAAGAGTTTCATGGGCTAACGCCGTAACATAAAATTCTTAACTAAAGTGATAAAAAGCACACTAACACCCATAAACTACCTATTAATCCCTAAACCAAGCCCCCCCCCCCACATTGCAAACACTTAAATAAAGTTTTTAACCCCTAATCTGCCGACCGGACATTGCCGTCACTTTAATAAATATATTAACCCCTAACCCGTCGCACTCCCGCCTCGCAAACATTAGTTAAATTTTATTAACCCCTAATCTGCTGTCCCTAAGATCGCCGACAGCTATCTATATTTATTAACCCCTATTCTGCCGCCCCAACGTAGCTGCTGCTATATTAAATTTATTAACCCCTAAACATAAGTCAAACCCTAAGTCTAACCCCCCTAACTTAAATATAATTGAAATAAAACAAAATAAAATTACTACAATTAAATAAAATTAATCCTATTTAAAACTAAATACTTACCTATAAAATAAACCCTAAGCTAGCTACAATATAACTAATATTTACATTGTAGCTAGCTTATGATGTATTTTTATTTTACAGGCAACTTTGCATTTATTTTAATTAGGTACAATAGTTATTAAATAGTTATTAACTATTTAATAGCTACCTAGTTAAAATAAGTACAAATTTACCTGTAAAATAAATCCTAACCTAAATTACAATTACACCTAACACTACACTATCATTAAATAAATTAACTAAATTACCTACAATTAACTACAATTAAATGAAATAAACTAAAGTACGAAAAAAACACTAGATTACAGAAAATAAAAAAATAATTATAAGAATTTTAAACTAATTACAACTACTCTAATCCCCCTAATAAAATAAAAAAGTCCCCCAAAATAAAAAAATTCCCTACCCTATACTAAATTACAAATAGCCCTTAAAAGGGCCTTTGCGGGGCATTGCCCCAAAGTAATCAGCTCTTTTACCCGAAAAAAAAGAAAATCCCCCCCCCAACATTACAACCCACCATCCCACACACCCAACCCTACTCTAAAACCCACCCAATCCCCCCTTAAAAAAACCTAAAACTACCCCCTTGAAGATCACCCTACCCTGAGACGTCTTCACCCAGCACAAGTGGACCTCCAGAGGGGCAGAAGTCTTCATCCGATCCGGGCAGAAGAGGTCCTCCAAGTGGCAGAAGTCTTCATCCAGACGGCATCTTCTATCTTCATCCATCCGGAGAGGAGCGGGTCCATCTTCAATCCAGCCGACGCGGAGCATCCTCTTCAAACAAAGTCCAAGTGAAGAATTCTATCAGCCAATCGGAATTAAGGTAGGAAAAATCCTATTGGCTGGTGCAATCAGCCAATAGGATTGAGGTCGCATTCTATTGGCTGATTGGAACAGTCAATATAATGCGAGCTCAATCCTATTGGCTGATTGGATCAGCCAATATGACTTTTCCTACCTTAATTCTGATTGGCTGATAGAATCCTATCAGCCAATCAGAATTCAAGGGACGCCATCTTGGATGACATCATTTAAAGGAACCTTCATTCTTCGCTTGGACTTCGTTTGAAGAGGATGCTCCGCGTCGACTAGATTGAAGATGGACCCGCTCCGCTCCGGGTGGATGAAGATAGAAGATGCCATCTGGATGAAGACTTCTGACGCTTGGAGGACCTCTTCTGCCCGGATCGGATGAAGACTTCTGCCCCTCTGGAAGTCCACTTGTGCCCGGCTGGGTGAAGACGGCTCACCCAGACGGGCACAAGTCTTTTTTTTCTAAAGAAATGTTTCAGACATGTTATTGTGATTGCATGTTATGAAAGAAAAAGGCTTGTATACAAGTATTGATTCTTGTTTGCTCTTAACAAGTGTTCAAATAAATAGATAGTTTTCCTACCAGATATGGTTGTAAAGAAAGGTTGTACAGATACAGAGGCATAACTAGAAACCACAGGGCCCATGTGCAAAAATCTAAGAAGGCCTCCCAGCCAAAAAAAATTACATTTGATACATATCTTTTTTTTTTATTTTTTACATTTAACACAGAAAAAAAAATTGTGAATCAGTCTGTGAGATGGTCTGACCCCCTATTACTGTATATAGTGACACTGTTTAACCCACCAGTACTGTATATAGTGAGTTAGTGAAACAGTCTGTAATCTGCCGGTGAGATGGCTGACCTGACCCTACCCGCCCCAGTACTTTATATAGTGACCACAATAGTCTGTGACTTGGTCCAGCCCCCCCTGTACTGTATATAGTGGTACTGTATAGTGACACTGTTTAACCCCCATGCTGTAGTAACAATGTCTGTAATCTGCTGATTCCACAAACATACACTCACACACACACATACATGCATAAATACACACACAGCCACATACATACATACACACACACATATAAACACAAACATACATGCATAAATACACACACATAAGCATACAATGTCACAAATGTAGTATGAAAATGGACCATTCAAATATAATTAAAGCCATTATAGTGTTCTGCTACTAAATATGAAAATCTAATGTTAGCTGGGAAAAAACAAATCTTGTAGCATATTGAGTCGTTATGTAGTTATTAATTGTCCATTACACCTATGCAGCAGTGATGTGGCTCCTTGGCTGCTCATTTGCACTTAGCCATGCTTTTTATGGTGATATGGTGACCCTAGGTCCCTACTACCACCCCAGCCAGTAGTATATGTAGTGTGTGACTGTGAAGTGATACAGTCTGTGAGATGCTCTGGCCCTGATACTCCCCTAAAATGCTCAGCCTCACAAGTTGCGGACTCTGCGCTACTGACTACCTGACACCTGTCCAGTCCACTACTCCAGTTAC
Source organism: Bombina bombina (assembly GCF_027579735.1). Lineage (NCBI taxonomy): Eukaryota > Metazoa > Chordata > Amphibia > Anura > Bombinatoridae > Bombina > Bombina bombina. Next base: position 643,067,189 of record NC_069503.1, read on the forward strand.
TGGTTTAATTTAATCAGCCTGGCAACCACAATGCCACTCTGCCTCACACTGACTCTAGCCATAGCTGCCCTCCTCGCACAGCTGCCTCTGCTCGTCACTCATCTCTCACAAAGTCTCTCACACTGACTGACTACACATGCAGTCACAAGCTGATTGAGCAGACTACACATGCAGTCAGGAGTGGAGTCAATGTGAGTGCGGTGTGCCAACCGCCAAAGCCAATCACAGTCAGTCAGGCTCAGAGTCAGGGATCATGATGGAAGTTAACTAAGTTCCGGATGCGGCATAGTCAATGGGTAAAACAGAAACACTAACCCTGTAGTCAGAGACAGAGACACTAATGAAGCATCACATCACACTCACAGCTAAAAAGTTTAAATTTTTTTATTTATTTTTTTCTGAAGCTGCCCCCCCTCCTCGGGGGCTCGGTCGCAGTTGTAACCTCTGAACCCACGGTAGTTCCGTCCCGGTACGGATAATTGATGTCAATTATATCCCATGGGAGACATATATTCACTCATCACCAGTACATCAAGGTTCAGCCCACTTGTTTAGAATATATATATTGACAGAACGTAGGACTGCAAGCCTGGCAAACCCAAAAAGGCAATTTATCATCAATCTGACAATGTTTTGAATATTGGGGCCTAAGTCTGTTGCTCCCTGCTTTCCTTCAGCTTCTCCTGCCCCCTTCTGCATCTAGAGCAAGGCTTCATTCTAGGAGCCAATCTCCTTACATCATCCCTCCTCCTACTCTCCTAAATTCTGAGGTAATTGTATGTTTTTTTTTTTTATTTTTCAAAAATTTAAAACTTTTATTTTTTTAATGTCACTCATGCACAAATAATATATCTGGGTTCCTTACATTAATATATACTAAAATGTTTGACATTCAAGTAATATGGAAAATAATCATGAATTTTAATAAGGTATTATTGGTATTGTATTTTGTAAATGCATGTATGGTAAACTATATCTAAAAACCTTAGAGCCGATCTATAAGAGATATGGACAATAACAATGCAGTTCTCTCACAATCTGCTTCTGCATTTGGAGACTTCTTGTTAAATGCAGACATTATGGGCCTAATTTTTTCTCTGTTCGCTCCTTCCCATTTTGGTTCAGACTTAAAAGAAGAGTCATGACATTTCTGAAGTCTTAGATATAGCATAGCTATTCCATCATGTCAATATTTTTCTGGAACATATATTTTTAAGAGGTTTGATATTTAAGGGCTCAAATAAATGTTGTGTTCTTGCACTGTAAAATACTTTTTCTTGTATTTGAATATTGTAAATGCGTGGAGGGTAGCATGATTAACAGTGGCAAGGAGAAGGCTGAGATACTAAACCAATTATTATTATACACAAGAAAGGAACCAATGGATAATATTTTAAAACAAAATAGAACATACAAGGCCATTCAATTAACTGGGTTATGTCTAGAGGAAATCAGGAAAAAATGGATAATATTAAGGTAAATAAAACTCTTGGCCCAGATGGAATACACCCAAGGGTTTTATGGTTACACTGTTATAGACAAACCTCTACTCCTAATTTTTCAAGACTCAATATCCTCAGGCATAGTGCCCCAGGACAGCTTTAAAGCTGAGTAAGACCTCACCTTGAGTATGGAATGCAGTTCTGGGGACCAATCTAAAATAAAGACTTAGCAGACCTAGAAAAGGTTCAGAGAAGTTAGCCAAACTGGGTCTGTTTCCTATAGAAAAAGCTGCTTGAGAGGTGACTTGATTACTTTATATAAATACTAGTCCTAAAGCCCGTGTACACAGGCCAATTTTTTAAATACTGCGGCTCCAACCCTTTCTCTCTCTCCCCCCTCTCTTTTGAGCTCTCTTTCTCCCCCCTCTTTTGGTCTCTCTCTCCCCCCTCTTTTGCTCTTACCCCCCCTCTTTTGCTCTCTCTCTTCCCCCTCTTTTACTCTCTCTCCCCCTCTTTTGCTCTCTTTCTCCCCCTATCTTTTGCTCTCTCTCTCCCTCTTTTGCGCTCTCTCTCCCCCTTCTCTTTGGCACTCTCTCCCCCTCTCTTTTGAGCTCTCTCTCTCCCCCTCTTTTGTGCTCTCTCTCCCCCCCTCTCTTTTGTGCTCTCTCTTTCCCCTTTTGTGCACTCTCTCCCTCCCCCTCTTTTGCGCTCTCTCTCTCCCCCTCTTTTGCTCTCTCTTCCCCCTCTTTTGCTCTCGCTCCCCCATCTTTTGCTCTCTCTCCCCCCCTTTTGCTCTCTCTATCCCTCTCTTTTGCTCTCTCTCCCCTCTTTTGCTCTCTCTCCTATCTCTTTCCCCCTCTCTTTTGCTCGCTTTCTCTCTTTCCCCCCTCTCTTTTGCTCTTTCCCTCCTCTCTTTTGGTCTCTCCCCACTCTCTTTTGATCTCTCTCTCTCCAACTCCTCTCTCCCCTCTGTTTTGCTCTCCCCTCTGTTTTCTTTCTCACTTGACCATGCCGCTGCCACCATGGCTGCTACCATTGGCAACGCCCCTTCATGCATGCCCCCACCCAAACACGCCCCCTCACCATGTCTGCCGGTCATGCCCCATCATGGCATGCCCAACCACACCCCCATCAAGGCACGCCCGGGCACGCCCCCACCAGGCAGCTTCCACAGTGCGCACTCCTCTGCTGCTCAAGGTATGTTTGTCCTTGTGCAGTCTCTACTGCGCATGACTGCATTTGACAAACATACCTGGCCTTTTATTATATAGGATATTCAAGGCCCATATACAGAGATGGCGGAAGCTCTATTTATTCTAAGAAAATTGTTTGTGACAAGAGGCCACAATTTAAGGCTGGAGGAAAGGAGATTTAATCTCCTGCAATGGAAACGTTTTTTCACTGTAAGAGCTATTAAATTGTGAAACTCATTACCAAAAGAGTTATTGAAAGCCAATTCCATAGATTCATATTAAAATGGTTTGGATGCATCTCTGGCTAAAAACAGAATTCAGGGATATGATTGCTTATGTCACCTTTTAATTGTATTAATTTAAGCTTAACTGTACCTTTTTTGTTAGTATATTAGATTTGTATAGGTTGAAGTCGATGGACTTCTGTCTTTTTTTCAACCTCATCTACTATGTTACTATGTTACTAAATCCATGCAATGGGCTTGGCATCAGGGAATGTGCCTTTTAATGCAGAACAACTACCTCCTTGCAAGACTTATGGAATATGTTATGCCATACTTTTGCTTCAATTTGCCAAAAACTCTTCTCATTACGGCCTGTGTCTCATTGCTAAACTACTAACGTATTATATAGACTGTTTTATGTCATACTCTAGCACAAACAATTGCTGGTGTTTTTTGTTTTTTTTTTCTCAGGCTTTGAGGGATGGGTGGCTAATCCTTTGAAGTAAATTGACATATGTTCTGTCAATGCAATGGTCCCATACAACTTTGGCCAAATTGTTTGTTAAATAAATATTCATATTTTTATAAAGTGGTGGTGGTTACATGTTAAAGAAAAATAATTAATCTATAGGCAAATGAACTGTATTGTTCAATGGTGATTTACACATCTAGTCTCACTAGTGTTGCTGGAGCCTAGTCTCACTAGTGTTGCTGGAGCCTAGTCTCACTAGTGTTGCTGGAGCCTAGTCTCACTAGTGTTGCTGGAGCCTAGTCTCACTAGTGTTGCTGGAGCCTAGTCTCACTAGTGTTGCTGGAGCCTAGTCTCACTAGTGTTGCTGGAGCCTAGTCTCACTAGTGTTGCTGGAGCCTAGTCTCACTAGTGTTGCTGGAGCCTCTCTCAATATTGTCTACAGTCATGGTCTAATATATATACTACTATACTGATATATGTTATCGCGTTGTGCAAGTCTTTTTTTTTTTTTCCTTTTTTTTTTTTTTTTTGAAAGCAGACTTTTTCCCTCTTGTACCAATTCATGCATTCAATGCAATATGGATGCAATATGGATTTTTATAAAAATTACAGTATTATGATTTTAGACAATTATGCTATTGAACTAAGTTAAATCTTTGTAATTAAAGGGACAGTAAAGTAAAAAAAAAAAAAATCTTTCATGATTTAAATAGGGCATGTCATTTTAAACAAATTTCCATTTTACTTTTATTACCAATTTTGCTAATTTCTTAGACCTTGAAGACTGCCTCTAATCTGAAATCATTTTGACAGTTTTTTCACCACTAGAGGTCATTAGTTCATGTGTTTCATATAGATAAGATTGAGCTCAGGCACGCGAAGCTCCTAGGAGGTCAGCACTGATTGGTTAAAAATGCAAGTCTGTCAAAGAACTGAAATAAGTGGGCAGTTTGCAGAGGCCATAGATACAAGATATCACAGAGGTAAAAAGTATATTATTATAACTGTGTTAGTTATGCAAAATTGGGGAATGGGTTTAATAAAGGGATTATCTACCTTTTAAACAACAAAAATTCTTGTGTTACAGTCCCTTTAAGGATGATTCTCTATGAGGCAAAAACACATGGATACCAAGGTATAATTTGTGCATAAAAATGCACTTAATATATTTATTCACATAATAATAACTTTTCCTCATGTAATTGCCAGGATATTTTTATTCTTTGCAATCATGTTAACCTGCTAATATTTAGTGTACATAAGCTTATTTAAATATTTTTTCAACATTAATGTCTTTTTTAATTCATATTTCAGATTATCATTTTAAAGAAACTAGCATCTGAATATAAACACTTCACATAAATCTTGTCCCGTCATCTTTATTTAAATGTGTTATAAAAAAATGCATTTGACATGAAACTTATGTTGACATCTTGTTTATTTAAATGTCATAATTTTCTCTAAATGTCAATAAAAATCTTGACAGCATTATGGTTTATATACTTTATCTACACTACATGTCTTAATAAAAAGATTTGACAAGATTTCTGTGTTATTTTTTTCTTGTTTTCCTTTTTCATTTCTTTACATGTAAATTTTTAAAATAATTATAGGTCTAACACTTTTCAGGTCTTCTTTTCTTAAGAAATGTTTCAGACATGTCATGTTGATTGCCTGTTAAGTTATCAGTTAAAAAAGCTTGTGTTAAAGTATTGATTCTTGTTTGCTCTTAACGAGTGTACAATTAAAATAGTTTCTGACCATATATGGGTGTAAAGAAGGTTGTAAGGATAATAGGTATAGATATCTATAATATATATATATAATATATATATATATTATTCTATGTGAAGAACATAAGAATGAATATATCCTTAAACCCTACATATTCCTGTGCACCCTTCCCTTGTTTTCAGTTTGTTTGGATTTGAAAGCTTGCATTGTGTGCTGTTTTAGAGTATCAGGTATTGGAAAGGACCTTGACGTGGTACCTGAGCTTGTCCCATTTGGCCAGATGCGGTGACTAACCTTTCCATTTTTGCTTTTAAATCTTAGCTGGGAGCTGTGTAAGTGAGTGCTGGGTTTTCTCCTGTGTGTTGTATTAATTTGTTTGTGTAATTTTCCCTATGGTTCTTGCACCCAGAACTGTCTGGGGTTAACTGCTTGTGGCTCTGTGGACAGCACAGCTTCCTGTGAGTGCCAGTGCACCCAGGGGCTGAGCATGTTTCGCAGGGTCATGGGATGTGTAACCCGGTCCGGTATGAGAGTGCAGTTCCCTTCCTTGTTTGTATATGTCTAGGGTGATTACATATTCCTGTGCACTCTCCCTTGATTTCAGTTTGTTTGGATTTAAAAGCTTGCATTGTGTGGCTGTTTTAGGGGTCTCAGGTATTGGAAAGGACCTGATGTGGTACCTGAGCTTGTCCCATTTGCCCAGATGTGGTGACTAACCTTTCCATTTTTGCTTTTAAATCTTAGCTGAGAGCTTGTAAGTGAGTGCTGGGTTTTCTCTGTGTGTTGTATTAATTTGTTTTGGTAATTTTCCTATGGTTCTTGCACCAGAACTGTCTGGGGTTAACTGCTTGTGGCTCTGGGACAGCACAGCTTCCTGTGAGTGCCAGTGCACCCAGGGCTGAGCATGTTGCAGGGTCATGGGATGTGTACCCGGTCCGGTATGAGAGTGCAGTTCCCTTCCGTGTTTTGTATATGTCTAGGGTGGATACATATTCCTGTGCACCCTTCCCTTGTTTTCAGTTTGTTTGGATTTGAAAGCATGCATTGTGTGGCTGTTTTAGGGTCTCAGGTATTGGAAAGGACCTTGACGTGGTACCTGAGCTTGTCCCATTTGGCCAGATGCGGTGACTAACCTTTCCATTTTTGCTTTTAAATCTTAGCTGAGAGCTTGTAAGTGAGTGCTGGGTTTTCTCTGTGTGTTGTATTAATTTGTTTTGTAATTTTCCCTATGGTTCTTGCACCCAGACCTGTCTGGGGTTAACTGCTTGTGGCTCTGGGGACAGCACAGCTTCCTGTGAGTGCCAGTGGCACCCAGGGCTGAGCATGTTGCAGGGTCATGGGATGTGTACCCGGTCCGGTATGAGAGTGCAGTTCCCTTCCGTGTTTTGTATATGTCTAGGGTTATTACATATTCCTGTGCACCCTTCCCTTGTTTTCAGTTTGTTTGGATTTGAAAGCTTGCATTGTGTGGCTGTTTTAGGGTCTCAGGTATTGGAAAGGACCTTGACGTGGTACCTGAGCTTGTCCCATTTGGCCAGATGCGGTGACTAACCTTTCCATTTTTGCTTTTAAATCTTAGCTGAGAGCTTGTAAGTGAGTGCTGGGTTTTCTCTGTGTGTTGTATTAATTTGTTTTGTAATTTTCCCTATGGTTCTTGCACCCAGACCGGTCTGGGGTTAACTGCTTGTGGCTCTGGGGACAGCACAGCTTCCTGTGAGTGCCAGTGGCACCCAGGGCTGAGCATGTTGCAGGGTCATGGGATGTGTACCCGGTCCGGTATGAGAGTGCAGTTCCCTTCCGTGATTTGTATATGTCTAGGGTGATTACATATTCCTGTGCACCCTTCCCTTGTTTTCAGTTTGTTTGGATTTGAAAGCTTGCATTGTGTGGCTGTTTTAGGGTCTCAGGTATTGGAAAGGACCTTGATGTGGTACCTGAGTTTGTCCCATTTGGCCCGATGCGGTGACTAACCTTTCCATTTTTCTTTTAAATCTTAGCTGAGAGCTTGCAAGTGAGTGCTGGGTTTTCTCTGTGTGTTGTATTAATTTGTTTTGTAATTTTCCCTACGGTTCTTGCACCCAGACCTGTCTGGGGTTAACTGTTTGTGGCTCTAGGGACAGCACAGCTTCCTGTGAGTGCCAGTGGCACCCAGGGCTGAGCCTGTTGCAGGGTCATGGGATGTGTACCCGGTCCGGTATGAGAGTGCAGTCCCCTTCCGTGTTTTGTATATATATATATATATATATATATATATATATATATATATATATATTCTATGTGAAGAACATAAGAATGTAAAATATCCTTAAACCCTTCGGGTTCACGATTTACGTCTAACGCAGTGTGTTGCATACATGAAAATGTACTATTCTTGAATAATACATTTTCATAACATGACATGTTTTAATATATTAAAACATATTAATAATCATTATTAAAATTAGTATACATGCTGTAAAATATTGTAAAGTATGTATAATTATTTGTAATAATTATTATTTATATTTTAAAATATTTTATATTTCTATAATGCGCCTTAAGTTTTCATGTGGTCTTTCTCAACACTGCATTAGACCTAAATCACGAACCCCGAAGCGGGTAACACATATTTTCCATTCCTATGTTGTTCTGAAAATTAAATGTAATTTTTTATTATTTAATATATATAACAAACCACATATTATGAGGGCAAAGTTTCAGGCACAGACCACCCCGCTGGGCAGGCAGAGGACATAATGGTCAACTAAGCTCCCACCAATTGACCCCCTCAGAACTACACATACTTAACAGGGGACTATCTTTTGTTCCAAGTACGGGTATTTCAGAGTTGGACCTGAAGTTGGACGTATAAAATAATTGAAAATTAAGGAATATTTAGAAAATCAGAATAAAAATATGGAATTTGATGTTGAGAGACCTATAGATTATAGGTGTAAGAAAATAAGTACATTTGAGCCACAGAACTATAGCCCTACTACTAAAACATACATTAGACTTGTCACACAAGAGTTAGAATCAGAACGTTCAAAGAAAATTTGGAAACATAATCTGAACAAAAATTAGTTGGAGGCTATTAAAACTTTGAAAAGTGACACTTCTGTGGTAATTAGACCAGAGGATAAGGGCGGTGCCATAGTCCTTAAGGACTATGCGGACTACAGAAGGGATATTTTGCATCAATTGACTGACTCCAGCACATATATGCCACTATCTTCAGATCCAACTTTTAGCTATAAAACACAGTTGGATGATTCGGTACATTTTGGGTATGAACAGGGGTTTATCTCTGAACAGATCAAGGAATTATGTTATACACAGTACCCTAGAATATCCATTCTGTAAACAAACCCTAAAATCCACAAAACCCTGATCTATCCACCGGGACACCCTATTGTGTCAGCAGTCCAATCATTACTGCAGCCAGCAGCACAAAATGTTGATGTTCTGTTACAACCGGTTGTTAGGGAGACATGTTCATTCATACTGGACACAAATGACCTAATTCAACAACTTAGGGAGGTACGTATTCAACAAGGTGACCTGCTTGATGGTAATAGCCTCTACATCATTATACCACACAATATGGAATTAGAGGGTATTAAAGTTCACCTTCTGAAGACAGATAAATACATAGGCCCTACAATTGAGTACTTACTCTCCTAGATAGAATGTCTGTCTCAGCAAAAACTATTTTTATTTCGAACACGGTTTCTACCTTCAAGTAGCAGGAATGGCCATAGGGTCAAACATGGCCCATACATATGCAAACATATTTATGTCCCACTTTGAGAACAACTATCTGTGGGACATAAATGATGCAGCCATAACCTTCTATCAAAGGTACTTCAACGATGTCTTCCTTATTTGGAGAGGGGGAAGATACATTTAAGTTATGGTTTGATACCATAAACTCTACTGACACTACTGTAAGATTCAAAATGACAGCAGAGGCACAACAGATACACTTTATCAACCTAAATATCTTTATATAACACTATACAGTAAGCCCACGGATAGGAATTCCATACTTAGGGCTGACAGCTGTCACCCTCCCTCATTACTCAGATGAATTGTAAAATCCCAGATGATATGCACTGTACATAACAACTCTTAAAAAGAAATTGGGGTCTCCCAGTTAGTTGGGACACAAGAGAAGTTCTGACAGAGTGGCTATAAGGAACAAGTGATAAATAATGCCATGCAAGACATACAAAATCTAACACAGGAAGATTTGATTAACAAAGAGGAAAATCACACAAAGAGTGAGGAGAATAGATTGATGTTTGTAACCACTTTCTCCCCGAATACCTCCAATGCTGGTAAAATCGTGAAACAACATTGGCCACTCATGACCTCTGATATGAAACTAAGCTTCACACAGAACCTCAACTTGATGGTAGGATACAAAAGAGGGACCAACCTAAAGGAACCGATCCAAAGAAGAGCTATTCAATAAAACCTAAAGAGAATATAAAAGGCAGTTACAGATAGTGATGCGAACGGTTCCCAGCGAACATAGCTTGTTCGCGTTCGCGTCGCGATCCGCCCCCTATGTGTCATCATTGAGGAAACTTTGACCCTGTATGTCACAGCCGTCTGACACATTAGAGCCAATCAACATCAGACACCTCCCTCACAGACCCTCCCAGCTACTCGGAATCCGCCATTTTAGACTCATAACGACCTTGCTTTCTTAATGAGAGGAGCGTTGTTGTGTTTTTGCTCCTGACATTAATAGGAAAAACATAGCTAGGCTAGTGTATTTAGTGTCCACTACAGTCCAGAAGGACTCCACTCATCTCTGCTGCAAGGACAGCACCCCAAAAAGCCCATTTTAGGGCTATATTTCGTGCCGTTTTTTTTTTTTTTTTCGTATTTTTATTAGCATTTTGCATGGCTTTCAGCCTGTGTGTTTATGGCTCACAGCATATGCTGTGATTACCTGCCACCACTGATATCTCCCTAACAACATTAGTTTAAATTTAACTAACCAAAAATTTTAATTATTTTGCTAGTGTAATTTTTTTTTCATTTTCTATCAGGCCTGTGTCACACAGCATATACTCTGGTTCATTGCTCTGTGCCAGCCACCAGTGTTAATATCCGTTTATAAAATTATTTTAAATTTAAAAAAAAAAAAAATATTTTGCTAGTGTAATCTAATTACATTTTCTATCAGGCCTGTGTCTGTCAGGCTCAACAGCATTAATATACCTCATTTTTTTTCAGTCTTTTGGTTAATTGGTCTGTGCCAGGCAGCCACCACTCATATCTTCTTCACCTTAAGTTAACTATAAAAAAAAAAGTTTACATTTTTTTGATAGTGTAATCTAATATATATTTCCTATCAAGCCTGTGTGTTTTGCTGACATACAGAGCCTACTGTGTTTACTTGCTGCCCTCCCTAGTCCTATGAGCCACGACTCATATGTGTTTAACCTTTTTTTATTTTCCCCCCCATAAAAATATTTTAAATCATTTTTTCTAGTGTAATCTAATAGTATTTTCTATCAAGCGTGTGTGTTTATCTAACTTACAGATCCTACTGTTTTTAATAGCTGCCCTTCCAAGGCTATCAGCCACGACTCATATGTATGTGCTTAACCTTTTCTTTAAATTGTCAAAAAAGGTATTTAAATCATTATGCTAGTGTAATCTATTTTTATTTTCTATCAGGCCTGTGTCTAACTGTCTATCTGACTTACACAGCATACTGTTGTTAATTGCTGCCCTACGTAGCAGCCTGCCAGTGCGACCACTCATATGTGCATTGCACTTCTTAACATTATTTTAATATTAAAATCTAAATTTTAAAATATTTTGCTAGTGTAATCTAACTTAATTTTCTATCAGGCCTGTGTTTTTGTCACTTACACAACATACTGTGTTAAATTGCTGCCCTACGTAGCAGCCTGCCAGTGCGACCACTCATATGTGCATTGCACTTCTTAACATTATTTAATATTAAATCTAAAATTTTAAAATATTTTGCTAGTGTAATCTAACTTAATTTTCTATCAGGCCTGTGTTTTTGTCACTTACACAACATACTGTGTTAAATTGCTGCCCTACCTACCATCCACGACTCATATGTGCCAGCCTGTGTGCCAGGCCCAACTAGCCAATTAGTGGCACCAAACATAATTCTTGTAACAGTATCAAAAAAATTAAAATTCATAATTGTTTGGAGTGCAAATATTCAGTCTACTAGTGCCACTGAATTGCAGTTTCCTCCTGCCTGCCAGCCTGTGTGCCAGTCACAAACAAAGCTAATTAGTGCCACCAATTCTAGTTGTTGTAAAAGTATTGTTAATCTTTAAAATTCCAAATTGATCGCTTGTGATTCATCAGTTTGCTCGTGCCATTGAATTGCACTTTCCTCCTGCCTGCCAGCGTGTTTTCCATGCCCAACTAGCCAATTAGTGGCACCAATTATAATTCTTGTAACAGTATCTAAAAATTTAAAAATCTCCTAGTGCCATTGAATTGCATTTTCCTCCTGCCTGCCAGCCTGTGTGCCAGGCCGACTTTCAAAATATTTACACCAATCATATTTGTTGTCACAGTATTTTTAATAATTAAAAATTAAAAAATTTTGGTAATTGTTTTTCTGAATCCGCAGTTTGCTCGTGCCATTGAATTGCACTTTCCTCCTGCCTTGCAGCCTGTGTGCCAGGCCCACCTAACCAATTATTGCCAGCAATCATATTTCTTTGAACAGTATTGCAAAAATTCTCAATCATCACTGTTTTAACTGTCAGTATTCAGTCTCCTAAGGTCCTTGAATTGCATTTACCTCCTGCCTGCCAGCCTGTGTGCCAGGCCGACTTTCAAAATACTTACACCAATCATATTTGGTTGTCACAGTATTCTTAATAATTAAAAATTTAAATTTTTGGTAATTGATGTTCTGAATCCCCAGTTTGCTCGTGCCATAGAATTGCACTTTCCTCCTGCCTGCCAGCCTTTTTTCCAGGCCCAACTAGCCAATTAGTGGCACCAATCAAAATTCTTGTAACAGTATATAAAAAATTAAAAATTATAATTTTTTGGACTGCAAATATTCAGTCTCCTAGTGCCCTTGAATTGCATTTTCCTCCTGCATGCCAGCCTGTGTGCCAAGCCGACTTTCAAAATATTTATACCAATCATACTTGTTGTCACAGTATTCTTCAGAATTAAAATTTTTGGTAATTGTTTATCTGAATTCTCAGTTTGCTCGTGCCATTGAATTGCACTTTCCTCCTGCCTTGCAGCCTGTGTGCAAGGCCCACCTAGACAATTATTCCCAGCAATCATATTTCTTTGAACAGTATAGCAAAAATTGTCAATCATTACTGTTTTGACTGTCAGTACTCAGTCTCTTAGTGTCCTTGAATTGCATTTACCTCCTGGCTGCCAGCCTGTGTGCCAGGCCGTCTTGCCAACTATTTACACCAATCATAATTGTTGTCACAGTATTGTTACTAATTAAACATAAAATTATTTTGATTTTTCTTAATCCTCAGTTTGCTTGTGCCATAGAATTGCACTTTTCTCCTGCCTGCCAGCCTGTGTGCCTGGCCGACTTTCAAAATATTTACACCAATCATATTTGTTGTCACAGTATTCTAAATAATTAAAAATTTAATTTTTTGGTAAGAGTTGTTCTGAATCCTCAGTTTGCTCGTGCCATTGAATTGCACTTTCCTCCTGCCTTGCAGCCTGTGTGCCATTCTCACCTAGCAAATTATTGCCAGCAATCATATTTCTTTTAACAGTATTGCAAAAATTGTCAATCATCACTGTTTTGACTGTCAGTATTCAGTCTCCTAGTGTCCTTGAATAGCATTTTCCTCCTGCCTGCCAGCCTGTGTGCCAGGCCGACTTTCAAAATATTTACACCAATCATACTTGTTGTCACAGTATTCTTCAGAATTAAATTTTTTGGTAATTGTTTATCTGAATCCTCAGTTTGCTCGTGCCATTGAATTGCACTTCCCTCCTGCCTTGCAGCCTGTGTGCAAGGCCCACCTAGCCAATTATTCCCAGCAATCATATTTCTTTGAACAGTATAGCAAAAATTGTCAATCATCACTGTTTTGACTGTCAGTACTCAGACTCCTAGTGTCCTTGAATTGCATTTGCCTCCTGGCTGCCAGCCTGTGTGCCAGGCCTTCTTGCCAACTATTTACACCAATCATAATTGTTGTCACAGTATTGTTACTAATAAAAATTAAATTTTTTTGGATTGTTGTTCTTAATCCTCCTATTGCTCGTGCCATTGAATTGCACTTTTCTCCTGCCTGCCAGCCTGTGTGACAGGCCAACTTTCAAAATATTTACACCAATCATATATGTTGTCACAGTATTCTTAATAATTAAAAATTAAAAATTTTGTTAATTGTTGTTCTGAATCCTCAGTTTGCTCGTGCCATTGAATTGCACTTTCCTCCTGCCTTGCAGCCTGTGTGCCAGGCCCACCTAGCAAATTATTGCCAGCAATCATATTTCTTTTAACAGTATTGCAAAAATTGTCAATCATCACTGTTTTGACTGTCAGTATTCAGTCTCCTAGTGTCCTTGAATTGCATTTACCTCCTGCCTGCCAGCCTGTGTGCCAGGCCGTCTTGCCAACTATTTACACCAATCATAATTGTTGTCACAGTATTGTTACTAATTAAAATTAAAAGTTTTTGGATTGTTTTTTCTAATCCTCAGTTTGCTCATGCCATTTAATTGCACTTTTCTCCTGCCTGCCAGCCTGTGTGCCAGCCAGGCCGACTTTCAAAATATTTACACCAATCATATATGTTGTCACAGTATTCTTAATAATTAAAAATTTAAATTTTTGCTAATTGTTGTTCTGAATCCTCAGTTTGCTCGTGCCATTGAATTGCACTTTCCTCCTGCCTGCCAGCCTGTTTTCAAGGCCCAACTAGCCAATTAGTGGCACCAATCATAATTCTTGTAACAGTATATAAAAAAGTAAAAATCATAATTTTTGGGACTGCAAATATTCAGTCTCCTAGTGCCATTGAATTGCATTTTCCTCCTGCCTGCCAGCCTGTGTGACAGGCCGACTTTCAAAATATTTACACCAATCATATTTGTTGTCACAGTATTCTTAAAAATTAAAAATTAAAATTTTTGGTAATTGTTTTTCTGAATCCTCAGTTTGCTCGTGCCATTGAATTGCACTTTTCTCCTGCCTGCCAGCCTGTGTGCCAGGCCGACTTTCAAAATATTTACACCAATCATATATGTTTTCACAGTATTCTTAATAATTAAAAATTTAAATTTTTGTTAATTGTTGTTCTGAATCCTCAGTTTGCTCGTGCCATTGAATTGCACTTTCCTCCTGCCTTGCAGCCTGTGTGCCAGGCCCACCTAGCCAATTATTGCCAGCAATCATATTTCTTTTAACAGTATTGCAAAAATTGTCAATCATCACTGTTTTGACTGTCAATCTGCAGTCTCCTAGTGTCCTTGAATTGCATTTACCTCCTGCCTGCCAGCCTGTGTGCCAGGCCGTCTTGCCAACTATTTACACCAATCATAATTGTTGTCACAGTATTATTACTAATTAAAATTAAAAGTTTTTGGATTGTTGTTTCTAATCCTCAGATTGCTCGTGCCATTGAATTGCACTTTTCTCCTGCCTGCCAGCCTGTGTGCCAGCCAGGCCGACTTTCTAAATATTTACACCAATCATATATGTTGTCACAGTATTCTTAATAATTAAAAATTTACATTTTTGCTAATTGTTTTTTTTAATCCTCAGTTTGCTCATGCCATTGCATTGCACTTTCCTCCTGCCTTGCAGCCTGTGTGCCAGGACCACCTAGCAAATTATTGCCAGCAATCATATTTCTTTGAACAGTATTGCAAAAATTGTCAATCATCACTTTTTTGACTGTCAGTATTCAGTCTCCTAGTGTCCTTACCTTGAATTGCACTTTTCTCCTGCCTGCCAGCCTGTGTGCCAGGCCGTCTTGCCAACTATTTACACCAATCATAATTGTTGTCACAGTATTGTTACTAATAAAACATAAACATTTTTGGATTGTTGTGCTTAATCCTCAGATTGCTCGTGCCATTGAATTGCACTTTTCTCCTGCCTGCCAGCCTGTATGCCAGGCCGACTTTCAAAATATTTACACCAATCATATTTGTTGTCACAGTATTCTAAATAATTAAAAATTAAAAATTTTGTTAATTGTTGTTCTGAATCCTCAGTTTGCTCGTGCCATTGAATTGCACTTTCCTCCTGCCTTGCAGCCTGTGTGCCAGGCCCACCTAGCAAATTATTGCCAGCAATCATATTTCTTTTAACAGTATTGCAAAAATTGTCAATCATCACTGTTTTGAGTGTCAATCTGCATTTACTAGTGCCCTTGAATTGCATTTTCCTACTGCCTGTGTGCCAGTCCCAACTAGCCAATTAGTGCCACCAATCATATTTCTATTAACAGGATTGGAATTATTGTTAATCATAACTGTTTTGACTGTGATTCTTCAGTCTCCTAGTGCCATTGAATTGCAGTTTCCTTTCTCCCAGCGTGTGTGCCTGACAAGCCCATTTTACAACTAGTGCCAACAATCATATTTGTTGTCACAGTACTTTTAATATTTTAAAAAACTAACAATTTGTGATTTTTAAAACATCTGTCTTTTTGGTTGTTGTCAGTCTCACAGCGTATACTGTGCCCACTTGCACAGTGCCACCACTCCTATAATTGGTGTTATAGTATTGTCAGTGTCCATTTTAAAAAAAAATGACAGGCAGAGGCAGGCCACCCCGCAGGTTCCGTGGTCATGGTCATGGTGCTGTGATTCCTTTAGACCCTACAAATATGCACATTGTACAGATGCCGGGTGCCAGGGGGGACGCGAAAAGTTCTGAGGAGGACCTAGTGGAATGGCTAACACAGGACACCCAATCTTCTTCAGCTTCCGCTGCTAGTCCTCCTAACCTTGACGCACCATCTACGTCCAGCTGTGCTTTGGGCAGGTCTCAAGTGACCAGTGCCACTCGCCCGCCTGTCACCACCACCAACACTAGCACCACAGCTGCTTCACTTGATCTGTCACGGGAGTTATTGACACATAAGTTGGAAGAAATGATTGATGCGCAACCATCATTGACAGAGGATGTAGATAACAGTGATCAGTCTCAGTCAAGCAGCATTACCGACATGGAGGTACGGTGTGATGATGATGATGTTGTACCCGCTGCTGCTTCCTTTCTTGATGTGTCAGATACAAATGAAGCGGTTGATGATGATGTGTCGGTGGATGTCACGTGGGTGCCTGCTAGAAGAGAAGAAGAAGAGGGGGAAAGTTCAGATGGGGAGACAGAGAGGAGGAGGAGGAGGAGACGATTTGGAAGCATGGGGAGGTCGTCTCAAGGAGCTAGTGGCACAGTCAGACAGCATGCATCGGCACCCGGGGTCAGCCAGAGCCAGACAGCCCGCCGACGCCCATCAACGCATGCTGTTGCCACCACCAGAATGCCGTCATCGCAGAGCTCAGCAGTGTGGCATTTTTTGTGTGTCTGCCTCTGAAAACAGAGATGCCATTTGCAACCTGTGCCAAAAGAAACTGAGTCATGGGAAGTCCAACACCCACCTAGGTACAACTGCTTTGCGAAGGCACATGGTCTCCCATCACAAACGCCGATGGGAAGAACACATGAGTAGAAGCAGCACACAAAGTGAAAGCCGCCCTCCTCCTCCTGCTCCAGCATCTTCAGCCACGTCAACCAGTGCTGTCCTCCTTGCCCCCTCTCAACCATCATCCACTGAGTCTCTCTTACGTAGCAGTTCCTGGTCATCTGCCCACAGTAAGCTGTCTGTCAAGGACATGTTTGAGCGTAAGAAGCCAATTTCTCAAAGTCACCCCCTTGCCCGGCGTCTGACAGCTGGCTTGTCTGAACTCTTAGCCCGCCAGCTTTTACCATACAAGCTGGTGGAGTCTGATGCATTTAAAAAAATTGTATCTATTGGGACACCGCAGTGGAAGGTACCTGGCAGAAATTTCTTTTCACAAACGGCAATCCCAAACCTGTACTCTGTTGTGAGAAAGGAAGTTATGGCATGTCTGGCACACAGCGTTGGGGCAAGGGTCCATATGACCATGGATAGCTGGTCTGCAAAGCATGGTCAGGGCAGGTATATCACCTACACTGCGCATTGGGTAAACCTGCTGACTTCTGACAAGCATGGAATGCGTGGCTCTGCAGAAGAGTTGGTGACACCGCCACGACTTGCAGGCAGGCCTGCTGCTACCTCCTCTACTCCTCCTACTCCATCCTTTTCCCTAACCTCTTCCTCGGCTGAGTCCTCTTCAACTTCTGCTTCTTGCTTCACATCTATGGCACCCTCCCAGCTCCCCAGGTACTATGCTACATCCCGTGTACGGCAGTGTCACGCCGTCTTGGGGTTGACTTGCCTGAAAGCGGAGAGTCACACCGCACCAGCACACCTGACCGCCCTGAACGCACAGGTGGATCAGTGGCTGACTCCACACCAACTTGAGATTGGCAAGGTTGTTTCTGACAATGGAAGTAATTTGGTGGCGGCATTGAAATTGGGCAAGTTGACACATGTGCCGTGCATGGCACATGTGTGTAATCTAATTGTACAACGATTTGTCCATAAGTACCCAGGCTTACAGGACGTCCTGAAGCAGGCCAGGAAGGTGTGTGGCCATTTCAGGCATTCCTACACGGCCATGGCGCACTTGTCCGATATCCAGCATCGAAACAACCTGCCAGTGAGGCGCTTGATTTGCGACAGCCCGACACGGTGGAATTCAACACTCCTAATGTTTGACCACCTGCTCCAACAAGAAAAAGCTGTTAATGAGTATTTGTATGACCAGGGTGCTAGGACAGCCTCTGGGGAGCTGGGGATATTTTTGCCAAATTACTGGATGCTCATGCGCAATGCCTGTAGGCTCATGCGTCCTTTTGAGGAGGTGACAAACCTTGTCAGTCGCACCGAAGGCACCATCAGCGACATGATACCATTTGTTTTCTTCCTGGAGCGTGCCCTGCGAAGAGTGCTGGAGTTGTGGTGTCCATCACCCCCACAAACAGCCTTATCAGCATTGCTTGTTGGACCTGCGGCAACGCAGGAAGAGGATTGTGAGGAAGAGGAGTCAGAGGAGGAATGTGGCTTTGAGGAGGAGGAGGAGGAAGACAGAGCACAACAGGCATCCCAAGGTGCTCGTTGTTGTCACCTCTCTGGTACCCGTGGTGTTGTACGTGGCTGGGGGGAAAAAGATACCCTCAGTGAGATCAGTGAGGAGGAGGAACGGGACATGATTAGCTTGGTATCCAATCTTATTCAAATGGGTTCTTTCATGCTGTCGTGCCTGTTGAGGGAGCCTCGTATAAAAAAGCTGAAGGAAAATGACCTGTACTGGGTGTCCACGCTCCTCGACCCCCGGTATAAGCATAAAGTGCCTGAAATGTTACCAAATTCCTGCAAGTCGGAAAGGATGGAGCATTTTAAGAATAAATTAAAAACTATGCTTTACACAGCGTATAAGGGTGATGTCACAGCACCACGGGAATGTAACAGTGGAAGAGATGAAATTAATCCTCCTCCTCCCACGAACACGGCGGCAAGGACAGGATGCTTTCCTGACATCTTGTTGATGGAGGACATGCGTACCTTTTTAACTCCCATGCATCCCCAGAGTCTTTCGGATCCAGCCTCAGAGAAAGACTCAACCGACAGGTAGCAGACTACCTAGCTTTAACTGCGGATCTTGACACTCTCAGGAGCGATGGACCCCCTGACTACTGGGTGTGCAGGCTTGACTTGTGGCCTGAGCTATCCCAATTTGCAATGGATCTTCTGGCCTGCCCCGCTTCAAGTGTCCTGTCCGAAAGGACTTTCAGTGCAGCAGGAGGTTTTGTCACTGAGAAGAGAAGTCGCCTAGGTCAAAAAAGCCTTGACTATCTCACTTTTATAAAAATGAATGAGGGCTGGATCCAGAAGGGACTGACATTGGGCGATACATTTGATTAAAAAAGGCCTGATGATGAGATGAGCTGGCTTGGGCTACAACTGGTACACAGGCTGGCCTTTTTTTTTTCTTATAAAGCCGGATGACTTGCTTGACTTATCCGCCAACAACTAGTGTTCAAGCCACAAGCTTAGAGGGCACTTTATAAATGTTTTACAAACATCAATTTTTTCTGGCCGCTGCTACAGCATTTGCTACAACATTACCCAAATTTTTCAGTCATTTGTACATTCCTAATTTTTCTGGCCTCTGCTGCTGCTCTGTGGGTACAAAAATCAAATAAAAAAATAAGGCACATAACAGTGATTAAACTGTTATGAATAGTACAACTTAACAGTGCACACCACTCACATCTGGTGGACCATTAAATTGCACGCGCAGTGCCCCAAATGTGAAGTAGGAGGACCGACCAAGCATTTTTATCCGTCTCTTGGTTGCTCTAAATTATCTCTGTGTTCCATCTATGCCATACCTGTACTCTATTGTGCAAAAGGGTGGCATATGTGGTGTTTCAAGCTGTTGTGCCTGTTGCGGGTCGTGCCCATGGTATAAAAAGGCTGAAGGAGAACAACCTGTAATGGGTGCCCCAGCAAATTTTTAGAAAAATTTTCCCGGTTCCTCTCAATTATCTCTGGGTTTCTAAAATCGATGCGATACCTGTACTCGCTTGTGCAAAAGGATGGCATATGTGGTGTTTCCTGCAGTTGTTTCTGTTGAGGGTGCTGGACCCTTTTATAAAAATGCTGAAGGAGAACGACCTGGAGTGGGTGTCCAAGCATGTTTTTTTGGGCAATTTCACGTTTCCAAACAATTATCTCTGGGTTTCTAAAATCAATGCTGTAACAGTACTCTATTGTTCAAAAGGATGCCATATGTCCTCTTTACTGCTGTTGTTTCATATGCGGGTCCTGGACTCTCTTATAAAAAGGCTGAAGTAGAAAGAAGTGTCCTAGGTGTCCAATCATTTTTTTGGTTCAATTTCCCGGTTGCAACAAATTATCTCCGGGTTTCTAAAATCAATGCTTTACCTGTACTCCATTGTTCAAAAGGATGCCATATGTCCTCTTTCCTGCTGGTGTTTCTGTTGAGGGTCCTGGACCCTGTTATAAAATGGCTGAAGCAGAAAGAAGTGTACTGTGTGTCCATCCAAACCTTTTTGTGATTCAAATTCCAGGTTGCAAAAAATTATCTCCCTGTTTCTAAAATCAATGCTTTACCTGTACTCTATTGTTCAAAAGGATGCCATATCATGTCCTCTTTCCTGCTGGTGTTTTGTTTGTCCTGGACCCTCTTATAAAAAGGCCTAAGGAGAAAGAAGTGTACTGGGTGTCCACTCAATGTATTTTTCTATTTCCCATTTGCCCAAAATTATCTCTGGCTTTGTAAAATCAATGCTGTACCTGTACTCTATTGTTTAAAAGGATGCCATATGTTCTCTTTTTGCTGGTGTTTTGTTTGAGGGTCCTGGACCCTCTTATAAAAAGGCCTAAGGAGAAAGAAGTGTACTGGGTGTCCACTCAATATATTTTTCTATTTCCCATTTGCCCAAAATTATCTCTGGGTTTGTAAAATCAATGCTGTACCTGTACTCTATTGTTCAAAAGGATGCCATATGTCCTCTTTCCTGCTGGTGTTTTGTTTGAGGGTCCTGGACCCTCTTATAAAAAGGCCTAAGGAGAAAGAAGTGTACTGGGTGTCCACTCAATGTATTTTTCTATTTCCCATTTGCCCAAAATTATCTCTGGGTTTGTAAAATCAATGCTGTACCTGTACTCTATTGTTCAAAAGGATGCCATATGTCCTCTTTCCTGCTGGTGTTTTGTTTTAGGGTCCTGGACCCTCTTATAAAAAGGCCTAAGGAGAAAGAAGTGTACTGGGTGTCCATCGAATCATTTTTTTGATTCAAATTTCCTGTCAGGAAAGGTAAAGTCCAGAGTTAGACCCAAATGCTAGAATGAGGTTAATAACACCCTAGCACAATGAGTATATACCAGGACCTGACCCTGCGACAGTTGTAGTATAATATACTCACAGTAATAGACTGGAAGATGACACAGCAGGGTCAGGAGAAGAAACTTTGTGTAGAAAGGGTTAACCAATAGAGTAATCAGGCAGGCAATGTCCAGCAACGGGTAATCAGGCAGGTAAGGGTTAACCAATAGAGTAGTCAGGTAAGCAATGTCCAGCAACGTGTAATCAGGCAGGTATGGGTTAACCAATAGAGTAGTCAGGTAAGCAGTGTCCAGCAATGTGTTATCAGGCAGGTAGGGGTTAACCAATAGAGTAGTCAGGTAAGCAGTGTCCAGAAACGTGTTATCAGGCAGGTAGGGGTTAACCAATAGAGTAGTCAGGTAAGCAGTGTCCAGCAACGTGTTATCAGGCAGGTAGGGGTTAACCAATAGAGTAGTCAGGTAAGCAGTGTCCAGCAACGTGTTATCAGGCAGGTAGAGGTTAACCAATAGAGTAGTCAGGTAAGCAGTGTCCAGCAACGTGTTATCAGGCAGGTAGGGGTTAACCAATAGAGTAGTCAGGTAAGCAGTGTCCAGCAACGTTATCAGGCAGGTAGGGGTTTAGAATACGCAGGCACAAATTCAGGAATCACAAGAATAAATTTGTACTCACATAGCCCACGAGTAACAACAGACAGGCACCGATGAGAGGAGACGCCGGAATAAGAAGGCCTCCTGACGTCATCAGAAGAGCCGCCAGGAACAGGGTTGCTAAGCAACCAGTGAAAGCGCTACCGCGCTGAGATAGAGGAAGCGATCAGCAGCTGAGCGATCGCGACAGTGCCCCCACCTCAAGGACCCCTCCGGGGAACACGAACAGGCTTTGAAGGATTCTGGGCGTGGAACTGTTTGATCAAAGCAGAGGCACGGACATGAGAAGCAGGTTCCCAAGAACGTTCAGTCATGGGATATCCCTTCCAATGGACCAAATAGTACAGACGGTTACCCCTTAATCTGGAATCAAGAATTTGACTGATCTCAAATTCCGAAGTGCCATCCACAAGGAACGGAGAGGGAACTCTACATTTGGTGGAAAACTGGTTAGAGACTGCTGGTTTAAGAAGAGACACGTGAAAGACAGGGTGAATCTTCAAGTTGTCTGGTAAAGCCACCCTGTAGGCAGTAGAACATACCTTGGAAACAATCCTGAATGGTCCGATGTATTTGGGACCCAATTTAGCACAGGGTTGTTTGAGTCAGATGAATCTGGTGGAAATCCAAACCTTGTCTCCAGTCCGAAAAGAGGGCGCCTTCCGGCGTCTGCGATCAGCAAATCGTTTATACTTTTGAGTGGAGAGAAGAATGATTTCCCGAATCTTCTTCCAGTGTTTACAGAGACTTCTCACTGTACGATCTGCTCCAGGAACTCCAGAACCTCCCGAAGACATAGGAAAAGTTCTAGGTTCGAATCCATAGGCTGCCTTGAAAGGAGAAGTCTGTAAAGAAGAGTTGAAGCGGGAATTGTAAGCAAGTTCTGCTAAAGGAAGAAGCTGCGACCAATTGGAGTGCTGATGATTAACATAGTGCCTGAGATAGGACTCAAGAGATTGATTTACCCGCTCAGTTTGACCGTTGGACTGAGGATGATGCGCAGTAGAAAGAGATATGGTAACTCCAAACTGTTTGCACAGAGATTTCCAAAATCTTGAGACAAATTGAACTCCTCGATCAGAAACGATGTCCAAAGGAAATCCATGTAATCTGGTGATATGGAGTATAAACAATTCAGCGAGTTTCTGGGCTGATGGTAATCCAGTTAAAGGAACAAAATGAGCTGCTTTGGAAAACCTGTCTACCACAACCCATAAGGTCTTGTTTCCGGCTGAATTAGGAAGATCTGTAATAAAGTCCATGGAAACATGAGACCAGGGATAGTACGGAACAGGCAGAGGTTGTAAGAGCCCAAGAGGTAATGATGAAGATTGTTTATTTGAGGTACAGGAAGTACAAGCTGCTACATAATCCTTGACATCTTTGCCCGTGGAAGGCCACCAGACATGTTGTTTGAGTTTCCACAAAGTATTATGTACTCCTGGATGTCCAGACAGAACATTATCATGAGCCCAACGAAGAAGTTTTAGGCAGAATTCAGTAGGTACAAATAAGATCCCAGGAGATATGTTATAAGATGAAGGAACAGAAGCTTGAGCGGACTGTAAGGCTTATAAAGGAAACGTAGATAACTGAGCCAGAACTTTAGCAGGGCGAAGAATGGGTTCAGAATCCAGAAGTGTAGAATCAGAAGCCAGAAATTGTCTAGATAAAGCGTCTGCTTTCGTATTCTTAGAGCCAGGAATATAAGAGAGGACAAAATTAAATCTGGAGAAGAACAGAGCCCATCGGGCTTGACGTGAGTTGAGGCGTTTGGCAGTATGAAGATACAGAAGATTTTTATGGTCTGTGAGTATAAGAAACGGTTGAGCAGTGCCTTCAAGCAGATGTCTCCATTCTTCCAAAGCCATTTTAATAGCTAACAGTTCTTTGTTTCCAACGTCATAATTCAGTTCGGAAGTATTGAACTTCTTGGAGAAAAATCCCACAGGAAGAATCTTGCTAGAAACAGGATTTCGCTGAGATAGTACTGCCCCAGCAGCAATCAGAGAAGCATCCACTTCAAGAATGAATTGAAGAGTTGGAACAGGATGGCAAAGAATGGGAGCCGAAGTAAATGCAGACTTTAGAGATTCAAATGCCTGTACAGCTTGATCAGACCAATTCTTGCAATCCTGACCCTTTTTAGTAAGAGCGGTAAGGGGTGCCGAGATGTTAGCAAAGTCCTTTATGAACTTATGATAGTAATTGGCAAACCCCAGGAACCTTTGAAGAGATTTTAAGGAAGTAGGTCTAGGCCAGTCTAGGATAGCTGACAGTTTGTCAGAATCCATCTTGAATCCAGACGGAGAAATAATGTAACCCAAGAAAGGAATAGATTCTTGATGAAAAGAACACTTTTCAAGCTTGGCAAAAAGAAAATTCTCACGTAATCTCTGGAGTACTAATGTAACATGATGAATGTGATCCTGTACAGTCCGGGAATAAATCAGAAAATCATCAAGATAGATAATAACGAATTGATTAAGATAGTCTCTGAATATTTCATTAACGAAATGTTGGAAAACTGCAGGGGCATTGCATAACCCAAAAGGCATAACTAAATATTCGTAGTGTCCAAACCTAGTGTTGAAGGCAGTTTTCCACTCGTCCCCTTTACGAATTCTGACCAAATTATATGCCCCACGAAGATCCAATTTGGTAAAGATGGAAGCACCCTGGAGACGATCAAATAATTCGCGAATGAGAGGGAGTGGATAACAATTCTTGATTGTGATTTGATTTAGAGCTTGATAATCAATGCAAGGACGAAGACCTCCATCTTTCTTTTCCACAAAGAAGAAACCTGCCCCTACTGGAGAAGAAGAAGGGCGGATAAAACCTCGGGCCAAATTATCCTTGATATATTCCTCAAGTGAAACATTTTCTTGACGAGAAAGTGGGTAAGTTTTACCCTTAGGTAGAGGTGCTCCTGGTAATAAGTCAATGGGACAATCAAAGGTCCGGTGAGGAGGTAATACTTCAGCATCTTTTTTGGAAAAGACATCACAAAAAGAATGATATTGTTCAGGTAAACAATCAGGAACGTCCAAGACTGCCACAACAGTACTGGAAGTTTTGGGAGCATTCCGTAGACACTGAGTGAAACAAGAAGATCCCCAAGCAACAAGCTCTCCTTTAGACCAGGAAAAAACTGGATCATGTAGTTGAAGCCAAGGAAGTCCCAAAATGAGGTGAAACTGAGGAGAAGAGATGATGTCAAAACAAATGGTTTCGGAATGAAGTACTCCTACAGACATGAGAAGAGGAATGGTAGAATATCGAATGAAACCAGAACCTAAAGGTTGACCACTGACAGTAGTGACTTTAATTATTTGGCTCTTGGAAAGCAAAGGAATACGAAGAGCATTGACAAACTCTGAATCCATAAACATTCCTGCAGCTCCAGAATCGATGAGTGCTTGAGCCTGAAATTTGATGTTGCCAAAGCGGACAGTAACCGGAACAAACAGCTTGGGATTGAGGGAAGAAAAAGAACTTTGGCTTAACTCAGCCCCTCTTCCTGGAGTTAAGCCCTGGCTTTTACTGGACGAGTTGGACAATCTTTTAACATATGCCCCTTAATACCGCAGTAAAGACATAGTCCCAGATTACGCCTTCTGAGACGTTCAGCTTCGGATAATTTAATAGCACCAACCTCCATGAGTTCACTTGCCTCAGAGATAGAAGTGTTTGGAGTAGGAAGTTTTGGAGAATGAGGCATAGGAGACGCTTCTATTACGGTCACGTTCATGGAGATGCTCAGAGTAACGAGCATCAAGTTTGATACATAGGTTGATAAGATCTTCTAGAGAATCGGGAAGATCCCTATAAACCAATTCGTCTTTCAAACGATCACAAAGACCTTTATGAAATGCTGCACGCAGTGCCCCATGATTCCACATAGTTTCAGCAGCTAAAGTCCGGAATTCTATAGCGTATTGTGCTACAGAAAGAGATCCTTATCTTAAATCTAAAAGTCCTGCTTCAGCCGCTGCTGATCTACCAGGTTTATCAAACACAGAAGAAAATATAGATACAAAAGTGTCAAAATCCTGGAGCAAAGGATCATCCTTTTCCAACAGTGGAGAAACCCAAGCCAGGGCTTTACCCTTCATAAGAGAAATTAAAAAGGTGATCTTGGAGGAAGAGGAAATAAACATCTGAGGATTATTTCTAAAGTGAAGGCGGCACTGATTAAGAAATCCTCGACAATCTTCAGGATTGCCGTCATATTTATCCGGTAGTGGAATTCTGGGGATAAACTGTTCTGCAAGTTGTGGCGGATTAAACGCAGGGTTAGAGCTGGCCGCAGGAACAACAGGTGTTGCCGTGGCTTGAGAAGGAGGAGAAAGGTTATGCAAAAGAGCAGTTATTTGATCCAATTTAGAATCCAGGGATTGCAGGTATGCAGAGTGGGTTCCAAGAAGCTGTCCCTGTAAAGCCACTGCTCTGGATAACTCACCAGGGTCCATTATATGGCCTGTTTGTAATGTCAGGATAGGTAAAGTCCAGAGTTAGACCCAAATGCTAGAATGAGGTTAATAACACCCTAGCACAGTGAGTATATACCAGGACCTGACCCTGCGACAGTTGTAGTATAATATACTCACAATAATAGACTGGAAGATGACACAGCAGGGTCAGGAGAAGAAACTTTGTGTAGAAAGGGTTAACCAATAGAGTAATCAGGCAGGCAATGTCCAGCAACGGGTAATCAGGCAGGTAAGGGTTAACCAATAGAGTAGTCAGGTAAGCAATGTCCAGCAACGGGTAATCAGGCAGGTAAGGGTTAACCAATAGAGTAGTCAGGTAAGCAGTGTCCAGCAACGTGTTATCAGGCAGGTAGGGGTTAACCAATAGAGTAGTCAGGTAAGCAGTGTCCAGCAACGTGTTATCAGGCAGGTAGGGGTTAACCAATAGAGTAGTCAGCTAAGCAGTGTCCAGCAACGTGTTATCAGGCAGGTAGGGGTTAACCAATAGAGTAGTCAGGTAAGCAGTGTCCAGCAACGTGTTATCAGGCAGGTAGGGGTTAACCAATAGAGTAGTCAGGTAAGCAGTGTCCAGCAACGTGTTATCAGGCAGGTAGGGGTTAACCAATAGAGTAGTCAGGTAAGCAGTGTCCAGCAACGTTATCAGGCAGGTAGGGGCTTAGAATACGCAGGCACAAATTCAGGAATCACAAGAATAAATTTGTACTCACATAGCCCACGAGTAACAACAAACAGGCACCGATGAGAGGAGACGCCGGAATAAGAAGGCCTCCTGACGTCATCAGAAGAGCCGACAGGAACAGGGTTGCTAAGCAACCAGTGAAAGCGCTACCACGCTGAGACAGAGGAAGCGATCAGCAGCTGAGCGATCGCAACATTTCCATTAGCAACAAATTATCTCTGGGTTTCTAAAATCAATGCCTTTCCTATAATCTTTTTTTTCAAAAGGATGCCATATGTCCTCTTTCCTGCTGCTGGTTTTGTTGAGTGTCCTGGAGCCTCTGCTAAAAAGGCCTAAGGATAAATAAGTGTACTGGGTGTCTATTCAATGTTTTTTTTAGATTTCCCGGTTGTAACAAATTATCTCTGTGTTTCTAAAATTAATGCCTTTCCTGTAATCTATTTTTCAAAAGGATGACATATGTCCTCTTTCATGCTGTTGTTTCTGTTGAGGCTCCGGGACCCTCTTATAAAATTAAGTATAAAGAAGTGTACTGGGTGTCCAATCAATGATTTTTTTTATTTCACAGTTGCAAAAAAATTATCTCTGGCTTTCTAAAATCTATGCCTTACCTGTCATCTATTGTTCAAAAGGATGCCATATGTCCTCTTTCCTGCTGTTGTTTTTGTTGAGGGTCCGGAACACTATTCTAAAAAGGCCAAAGGAGAACGACCTGTACTGTACTGGGTGTCCAATCATGTTTTTGTTTTCAATTTCACGGTTCATAATAAATATCGCCGTGTAACTAAAATCAATGTCATACCTGTACTCTGTTGTTCAAAAGGATGGCATATGTGGTGTTTCATTCTGTTGTGGTTGTTGAGGGTCGTGGCCGTGGGACAGCTGAAGGAGAACAAACTGTACAGCCTTGCTCCTCTTTTTAGGCAGGCCAGCTCTTTGCATACATGCCCACAGACTCTGTAACGCATGCCTCTTTTAGGGAGAGGTGCAGCCATAATGCAGGGTCAGAACCTCTGCCTGCAACTGTTATACTCAATTTTGCGAAAGGAAATAACCTTACCATGGTTCCCTGTACGCACGTATTGTTGTTATATTTTGGTGAGGGTAATCATGATGGCCATGTAGACCACCACCAAGAGTCCTGCAAGTAACAGGGATGAGATTAAAGTGCTAAGAATAGTACTACTTGAAACAACCGAGTTAGCCATGGGTGTTAATCCAAGACCTCTTGGCTTTATTTTTGTTTTGGGTGCGGCTAATCATGCAGGCCATATAGAGCTGCCACCATTTGGTGTTGTATCATCTATTAAACTAATAAGAACAGTACTACCAAAATACAGCCAATGAAGGGCCTTATGAAGACTGAGCCATGGTTGGATTGTAGTATTTGGTTAGGCTAATCATGATGGCCATGTAAACCACCACCGAGAGTCCTGGAAGTAACAGGGATGAGATGAAAGTGCTAAGAATAGTACTACTTGAAACAACCGAGTTAGCCATGGGTGTTAATCCAAGACCTCTTGGCTTTATTTTTGTTTTGGGTGCGGCTAATCATGCAGGCCATATAGAGCTGCCACCATTCGGTGTTGTATCAGCTATTAAAATAATAAGAACTGTACTATCAAAATACAGCCAATGAAGGGCCTATGAAGACTGAGCAAAGGTTGGATTGTAGTATTTTGTTCGGCTAATCATGATGGCCATGTAGACCACCCGTAACAGGGATGAAAGTGCTAAGAATAGTACTAATTGAAACAACCGAGTTAGCCATGGGTGTTAGTCTAAGACCACTCGGCTTTTTTTTGGGTTTGGGTGCAGCTAATCATGAAGGCCAGATAGACCTGCCACCATTTGGTGTTGTAACAGGTATTAAACTGCAAAGAACAGTACTACTTAACACAACCTACTTACCATGGGTCCCAGAGCATATGTTTGGTTATTATTTTGTAAGGGTAATCATGCAGGCCATATAGACCTCCACCGATAGGGTGAGTATGAGTAACAGCTATTAAAATGCTAAGGACATTTCTAATTAACACAACATAGTTACCATGGGTCGCAGACCAAGAGCAGATGTCTTATTATTATATTTTGTATGGGTAATCATCCAGGCCGTATAGACCTCACCAAATAGGGGGAGTTACAGAGATTAAAGTGCTAAGAATGGTAGTACTTAAAACACAACCTAGTTAAAATGGGTACCAGACCGCATGTCTTATTATTATATTTTTTCAGGGTAATCAGGCAGGCCATATAGACCACCCCCGATAGGGGGGGTAACAGGGATTAAAGTGCTAAGAAAAGTACTAATTAACACAAGCTAGTTATCATGGGTCCAACACCATGTGTCTTGATGTTATACTTTGTCAGGTTAATCATGCAGGCCATATAGACCTCCCTTGATAGGGGGAGTAACAGGGATTACATTTATAAGAATAGTACTACTTAAACACAACCTAATTACCATGGGTCCAAGACCAGATGTTTTCTTATTATACTTTGTCAGGCTAATCATGCAGGCCATATAGAACTCCAACAAAAGGGGGGGTAAGAGGGATTCAAGTGATAAGAAAAGTTTTACTTAACGCAATAAAATTACCATGGGTCCCAGACCCCGTGTCTTGTTGTTATACTTTGTCAGGGTAATCATAACCGCCATATAGACCTCCACCAATAGGGGGAGTTACAGGGCTGAAAGTGCGAAGAATAGTACTACTTAACACAACCTAGTTGGGTCCAAGACCACATGTTTAATTATTAGACTTTATCAGGGTAATTATATATCTAACAAATCTATCTATTTCTCTTCTATCGATTCTATCTAACTATCAATCTATGTATATCTATCTATCCTATCTTTCGATCTATCTTCTGTCCGGGATGTTTTGAGACAGCCACTTGTGTTTCTGACAAATTTGAAGTAGGAGGACAGAACAATCATCTTCTTCCATCTCTCGGTTCCAAAAATGAAGGCCATATAGACCTCATCTGATAGGTGGAGTAACAGGTTGTAGTAAAATGTTAAGAATATTACTACTTAACACACCACGGGTCACAGACCACATGTCTTATTGTTATACTCTGTCAGGGAAATTATATATATTTCAAATCGATTTATTTATATATCAAATCGATCGAACTATCAAACGTATTGATCAAATGTAGATTGCATCTATTGATCGATGTAATTCGTATCTATAAAATGTATATTACATATTTTGGGTGATGTCATTCGTATCTATAAAATGTATATTTCATCTTTGATTCGATAACATTCGTATCTATCAAATGTATATTGCATCTATTGATCGATGTAATTCGTATCTATCGAATGTATATTGCATCTATTGAGCTATGTACAGTGTATCGATAATATGTATATTGCATCGATTGAGCTATGTAATCTATGTATCTATCTAAAGTAACGAGGATTGAGTCCTTGTGGAGGTGCGCACATAAAAGAAGCAAAACACAATCTCGGGGGAGGCAAGGTGGTACACCACCACTAGCCACCCGATCTGACGGCAGCACTCCCGAAGATAGAATAATGGCAGATATCTGTAGGAGTAGAGAACAGAAAGAGGCGCCTTATGGGACAGTATCGTGGTGTCGCTATACAGCAAGTACGAGCAGACAGCACACACAGATGACAAAATACTCACAAGTGAGATGGCATAAACGTATGCCAGACTAGACAGGACGGAACCTTAGTCGCCCGCCAGACGATCCAATAGGAGGAAGGCTCTAACACTCCAGTGGTCCAATCCGCTACGGCGGACAAGCACAGACGTCAGGGGCCCACAGCGTCTGTGGGAGGATAGACGGCTCAGAGTCCTTGGTGAAAGTGGCAAAATACCGCTCCACATATAGGATCAGATATTAGACATAGAGAGCGGGGGTATCATAAAAGATATTTTAATGTTAAAATTGGGTTTAAAACTGTTTAAAATACAAAGAAACAGCAACGCGTTTCTCGACCTTCCGGTCGTTTCATCAGGCTGATATTTACTTTGAAAACCCCGCTCTACTTAACATAATAATCATCCAATCGTAGCCCGATCTATTGTCCACACCCATCATCGAACCAATCATGAATTATAAAAATATATCCATTGATTAGAACACATGGTACTTTCAAATATGCTATTACATTACTATTCATTAGAAAACATGGTCCCTTTAAATATGTGATCATATCACTAACAAGTCTATGAATATTAATTTACTCATGTCCTACAATAAAGTTTCTATTGCATTAGCATACAGACAGCATAACAATACTGCATTTGTATGTTGTGGTGGTTTATATGTTTTTAAAAAAAAAAAATTATTTTCGTTATTGCAACTATCACATATCGCAACTATTACACAGGAGAAACACAAACACATTTCTGTTACAATCTTTCAGCTAAACACCTCTTTTTTATATAATACCAACAACTGCCAATTTTCAATATCTTTTGATATTTTCTATTAGAATTATATACGAATTCATTACATTCTGACATTGCAGTTATTTTATTTTATGGTTATGTATGTATACTGATCACAGCCGGCACTATTGTCTTTACACTCTTCATCTCTGATTATAGAACAGGTGCGATTGTCACCATAGATACCAATCACAATTCATGATTGGTTCGATGATGGGTGTGGACAATAGATCGGGCTACGATTGGATGATTATTATGTTAAGTAGAGCGGGGTTTTCAAAGTGAATATCAGCCTGATGAAACGACCGGAAGGTCGAGAAACGCGTTGCTGTTTCTTTGTATTTTAAACAGTTTTAAACCCAATTTTAACATTAAAATATCTTTTATGATACCCCCGCTCTCTATGTCTAATATCTGATCCTATATGTGGAGCGGTATTTTGCCACTTTCACCAAGGACTCTGAGCCGTCTATCCTCCCACAGACGCTGTGGGCCCCTGACGTCTGTGCTTGTCCGCCGTAGCGGATTAGACCACTGGAGTGTTAGAGCCTTCCTCCTATTGGATCGTCTGGCGGGCGACTAAGGTTCCGTCCTGTCTAGTCTGGCATACGTTTATGCCATCTCACTTGTGAGTATTTTGTCATCTGTGTGTGCTGTCTGCTCGTACCTGCTTTATAGCGACACCACGATACTGTCCCATAAGGCGCCTCTTTCTGTTCTCTACTCCTACAGATATCTGCCATGTATCTATCTATCAAATCTATCTCGTGGTTGTGCAAGTGGACTGTTTGCGGTTGATTGCGGTGCGTAACACTTGGAGTTTGCTCTGTCACTGTGATGCGGCCGTAACCCTTACAATACCTGATAGATACAACATCCTAACTGATGTTTTAAAGCACGTTATTGCAAACAATTTGGGAATGTTAGTTGATTTAGGCCCTTTATGGGTTAAAAGCAGACTCTGCATAAACTATGTAATTTTCCATGGGAGTTTTGCCATGGATCCCCCTCCAGCATGCCACAGTCCAGGTGTTAGTATTCTTGAAACAACTTTTCCATCACTATTGTGGCCAGAAAGAGTCCTTGTAGGTTTTAAAGTTCGCCTGCCTATTGAAGTCAATGGCGGTTCGAATTTTTAGGTTTGCGACATCACTAGTTACAGATGCCTGGGTTGCACTACCTGCAATGGTCTCATTGATTCCAGGATATTTCACCATCCACATACTAACAAAATATATATGATACGTCACTCACTCTTGTGTAATACCACACATGTAGTGTACATGCTATTTTGCCCATGTGCAAGATTTTATTTTGGCAAAACGCAAGGCACTGTCATGCCATTCCTATATTCTTTTAAGAAGAGGAGGGATTCACTTCTGGAATGCCTGTAAGAACCAACCACTTCCTCTAATTAATGCTTGATATTTATTCAAGCTGAGTTATCTGTTGGTAACACTTTGTGCACTTTTGTACAGCTACCTAATCTGCTTATTACCTTTTCAGACGGATTCCAGTTCCCCCCGGCTCTCCTACCGCAGCTAACAAGGATCTTTCTTCCAGAAGCACTCTGCTAAAAGCACAGCCTCTCTCTCTCTCTCTTAGCCGCATTCCAGCTGATCACTGAAGCATTCCGGTGATGTCATCTTTCCCTCTGCTACGGAGCTCCGTTCGTCTGCTAGCTGCCTACAGCACTTGAGCTACAATCCAAATCCAGCTTACACATTGCCTCTCTAAGGTATTTCAGTATTTAGTGTCTTCTTTTCTCATTGTTGCAATACATTAATGTAATATTTAAATCTGCTTACTTCCCATATTGTAGCTATGCTCTGCTCCCAACACCTGCTACATTAATCAATATGGGAAAAGTAACATCCATATAACAACTTGCTGAACCTTGTATTTAATGCTGGTGTATGTAACCCTAAAATTTGTTCCATCTATCTCTCAGTGGTATATTGTTACACCTGGGACTAGACACGTTCAGCCACTCGTAACCACTTGTTATATCATTAAAGGGACAGTGCTCATGTTTAATATACAGCAGATTTTAGCTACTGATTCATAGTTAAACTATTTCTGCAGTTGAGGTTCACTATCTCTAATTTCCAGTTGTAGAATAACTCAGCCATCACAGAATATCAAGCCCATAACAAACAAAATGGACCCAGCAGAAATAGTTAACCATATGCAGACCCTTACCCAGAGAGTGGATCTCCTCATGAAAGGCCTTAAGGAACTGCAACAGGAAAATCTAAATGTTAGATCTTACATTAAAATCACATTAGAGTCTAAAATGCATCCTCCTGAACCCCAAGTAAGCCCACAAGATAAGTTTTCATGTGACAGATCCCTTTACAGAGAGTTTAAAAATGCCTGCCTTTTACTATTCACCCTTAAGCCTAAAACCTATCCCAATGAACGTTCCAAGGTTCTTATGGTAATTTTGTACCTCAAGGGTGAGCCACGTATATGGGCTAACACTTACTTTGAGACCAATGATAGTATATTAGACTCTTTAGATTCCTTTTTTGTAGCCATGTCTCAGCTGCATGATGATCATCATAAGCAGATTACAGCAGAGAATGGTATGAGGTCTCTTAAACAAAATAAGAGACACAGTGAAGACTATATTACCGACCTTAAAAACATGGGCAATATATATTTAAGGGGAAAAGGAGGATTTAAGGGCTTGGTGACCCTAATGTTGAATTAAACATTATATGAAGTAGAAATATAGGTTTAAAAGTCCAACACTTTATTAAACATTTATGCTCAAATAGACAATACAATACACAATTTATCAAAGGTCTTGAGGACCTGATCCGACAGTGCTGATCAGGTCCGCAAGACCTCACTGAATGCGAAGAGCAATATGCTCTCCGTATTCAGCACTGCACCAGCAGCTCACAAGAGCTGCTGGTGCAATGCCACCCCCTGCAGACTCGCGGCCAATGGGCTGCCAGCAGGGGGGTGTCAATCAACCCGATTGTACTTGATCAGGTTGAATTCCGGTGATGTACTAATCCTCTGGTCAGGGCCTACAAAGGACTTCGGTGAATTCATGACATGGCTTAATGATAATAAGCATGGTATGAAATATACACACAAAATAGAAGAAAAAAGTATCTCCTTCCTTGATATCTTAATCACAAAAGAAGTGGATGGTAGCTTGAATACCAAACTTTTTAGAAAAAGTACGGCTACAAATAGCCTATTACAATGGAACAGCTACCATCCAAAGAATCAAAATTGGGAATTCCAACAGGCCAATATCTAAGAGCAAGAAGAAATTGCAGTACAGATGAGGCATTCGAGAAAGAAGCCAAAGAACTGCAAAAGAGATTCAGAGAACGAGGATATCCAAATAGATGCCACAAAAAAGCCTATCAAAAGGCAAAAGAGATCAACAGACCAACTTTACAGGAAGAAAAAAAGACCACTAACAAAGATACTGATACTAATAATGTGGTAAGAATCATTGGCACATTTGATGATAAACACGATCAAGTAAGCCAAATTTTCCAAAAACATTGGCATGTCTTACAAAATGATCCTGACCTGAAGGATGTAATTAACATTGTACCTACAATCACAAACAGAAGATCAAGAAATCTAAAAGACTTGATGATAAACAGCCATTTCAGACCTTCTGAGCCAACAAAGTGGCTGAGAAGCACAAAGGGCTTCTTTAAATGTGGTAGATGTAAGGCTTGCAAGAATATGAGACCAACAAAGATATTCCAAAATCCGAACACAGGAAAAACATATGAAATAAAAAACTTTTTGAACTGCCGTTCTGAGAGAGTAATATATGTCGCAATGTGCAGGTGTCCCAGAATTTACTTTGGAGAAACGACAAGAGAGTTAAGAACAAGGGTCCTTGATCATATAGGAGAAATTAAATGGAATAGTTGGGATATTGAATCCCCAGAAGGAAATGCTTGAATAGCACTCTTTGCCCAGACTGATGTTGTAGAGGCAAAAGTTAAGTTAAAATGTAACTTTTATTGAGTTCAATTAAAAGATGGGTACATACATACATTTAAAATCTCTCTATCATTTGTAGCTGAAATCAATGAAATGTGAGATCTGTTATCTGTTGATCTGGCCTTTATACCATTAATATATTGTCAGTTCTCACTTAATCAATAATTACCAGTTTGGATCTTGTGATATGGTAAACAGAATATATTTTGCATATGGAGTAATTATTGTATCCTATGTGAGTGTCATCGTTTGCTTGTATATTGCAATAGGGACAAAAAATATATAATAAAATATATACTGGCTCTGGAGGATAACCTCCAATTGGAAAGAAAATTGAAGTGTAATGGTCAATTGATGTTCTGTTTTCCTTTTCCTTGCACTAGAAATATCTGGGCTTATTAATATATATTTATATGTATATATCCGATATATTGGATATGCCCTTATGGGGATTGTACTTGTATTGTCACTGTGCGTGATATCACTCCTGCGTAGTTAATCCATACATTATTTGACCCTCCAATGTAAAGGAGATTTGAGTACATTAATGAACTTGTGCTTTGTGATTCTTTTCTTACACCATTGGTAACGTAGATTTGGTATGGATATATATATATATATATATATATATAAATCATCCAAGCAAATGCACTCTCAGGTCTTTTCAAATAGGTTCTTTTAATGGAACATTGATGAAGGGGTTGTGAACCCCGAAAACGTTCCATTAAAAGAACCTATTTGAAAAGACCTGAGAGTGCATTTGTTTGGATGATTTATATTACTTATTTCTGCACCCAGGCGGTTGATACTTGGAGGGTAGAGCTGGAAATTGTTTGTATACTATATATATATATATATATATATATATATATATATATTTACCCAGTCTATTAGATACATCCTTGTAAGGGTTATTTGTATTATTATTGTCACTTTTAATAGTATCTATCATACATAGTTTACTGTGGTCTGTACACTGATTGTAAGTTACTCTTGTACCACTTCCAAATGAAGTTGCCAGTATTGTTAACTTATATTTCGTCTATCTGTGACAAAATTGGCAATTATTCTAGCATATTCATATTGTGTATGCTATTGCATATGATACATTTTGTGTCAAGCTTAATGCCATAGTTTTCCTAATAAACCATTTGTTCATATATCAAACCCGGTGTCAGAGTTTTTGATTGTACTTGACTGTTTCTGATTAGTTATGTTATATATACCGTTACATTCTATGAATTCAAAAGTCACATGCTCATTTTTACATATTATCCTCAGTGATATTATGCAGTACACTTGAGTTCATATATCCATGTGTCATAAGCACAATTGTGTCTGTTTTTTTGTTTATGTGTTTAATATATATAATACTCAGTAGGTCACTATTTCAGATATCAACCACACAGCTCATATACACCTCTTTCGGCTATTACTATCATTCCCAATTAGATTTGTGCTTGTACAAAAAGTCTAAACTATATAGTTAAAGTTGTGTTACCACTGATTGCAACACTATTTAAGATATTATTACAACATTGTTTAAAATCTTAAGCATGTGTTGTATTGCAAATGCTATTGTATCTTGTAACTTATAACTTGTGTTTACTTATATTATTTGTCCATAAAAGTTGTTCTCAGCCTCAAAGTCCAATATATCTATACACATAAACTCCTGGGCAAAAGCTGTTCTCAGCCTTAATATCCGGTCTGTTTATCCACATGAATTTGTTAATCTATTCATTGTATCCTTAGTAATCTATGCAAGGTTGAAGTGGTCAATATTGATTTTTTTATCCGTAGTATTTATAAGGACTGCATTATAACACTAATAGCTACTGTTGTATCAAAATATATCTCAATATAATGGCTCTATGTTCTTATGGATTTAACGACGTTCATTGCGAAACAATGTTGCTACTTCTCAGGGTAAAAAGCATCAACGTTAATCACTGTTCCCTGTCTGTGTAAGATCGTGTTTTCACTTTGAGCTAATGTTATATTGAAATGTGTCCCAATGAAAGATCCCTAGGCTTCCATGATTGTTACGACACCCAATACGATACAATGTTAATGCTATGCCACAGGGTGAAAAGCACCACCGCTAATCATTCGGTCCCTGTCCATATCAGAACCTGTGTTCTGGTAATTATTACAGCTAGGATAGGTTTCAATTAAAATTAACAACAGTTGAGGGACCTTATCGTCCCACACAACCCCCCTGATGCGTTTCGCCTGTTTTAGGCTTTATCAAAGGTGGCGGGCCGCCGTGGTTAAACCTATTTATTGACACGTTGATCCGGAACCCCATTTATTACACACAATCATTTCACTAGACACGATTTGCTGTGATAAATAACACACCCAGTATTAATTCATATATTTTTAATTTTATCACTTTTTATTTTTTATTTTTTATTGCAATTCACGATCACTTTATAAACACATACATCAAACAGTTCTGCATCACATACAAAATGAGAATCCATACACACAAATATAAGATCATAACAAAACTTACCATTATAGGTGTCAATTATTATTTCTAAATATCAAAATAATTGATACAGCGACAAAAATATATATATCGCCAGATATTAAAACAATTGGAACAGTGATAAAAATATATATATTATTCAATCAGATGACAGCCCGTGTCTCTTTTCTTTACATTTAACCTAGTGACAGATTTAGAAACGATGATGAGAGGAATACAAGATGTCACATAATAAAATAGGAATACACTAGACGATATTGGAGAATACAATAATAAGGAGTATGTCCACCTTTAACAATATACAAAGCTACAATCACGGCGAAGTCCTCCTTAAGTCGTATCATGACTACACAGTATTCAGATCCCAATAGGCCGACTGGATGTAACTAACGGCAAATTGAACCAATCACAAGGAAGTAGAGGCGGGACTTCTGGATCAACGTGTCAATAAATAGGTTTAACCACGGCATACCTCCGCCTTTGATAAAGCCTAAAACAGGCGAAACGCGTCAGGGGGGTTATGTGGGACGATAAGGTCCCTCAACTGTTGTTAATTTTAATTGAAACCTATCTTAGCTGTAATAATTACCAGAACACAGGTTCTGATATGGACAGGGACCGAATGATTAGTCATGGTGCTTTTCACCCTGTGGTATAGCAACATTGTATCGTATTGGGTGTCATAACAATCATGGAAGCATAGGGATCTTTCATTGGGACACATTTCAATA
Source organism: Bombina bombina (assembly GCF_027579735.1). NCBI lineage: Eukaryota > Metazoa > Chordata > Amphibia > Anura > Bombinatoridae > Bombina > Bombina bombina. Next base: position 643,105,699 of record NC_069503.1, read on the forward strand.
TAACATTAGCTCAAAGTGAAAACATGATCTTACACAGACAGGGAACAGTGACTAACGTTGATGCTTTTTACCCTGAGAAGTAGCAACATTGTATCGCAATGAACGTCGTTAAATCCATGAGAACATAGAGTCATTATATTGAGACATATTTTGATACAACAGTAGCTATTAGTGTTATAATGCAGTCCTTATAAATACTACGGATAAAAAAATAAATATTGACCACTTCAACCTTGCATAGATTACTAAGGATACAATGAATAGATTAACAAATTCATGTGTATAAACAGACCGGATATTAAGGCTGAGGACAACTTTTGCCCAGGAGTTTATGTGTATAGATATATTGGACTTTGAGGCTGAGAACAACTTTTATGGACAAATAATATAAGTAAACACAAGTTATAAGTTACAAGATACAATAGCATTTGCAATACAACACATGCTTAAGATTTCAAACAATGTTGTAATAATATCTTAAATAGTGTTGCAATCAGTGGTAACACAACTTTACCTATATAGTTTAGACTTTTTGTACTAGCACAAATCTAATTGGGAATGATAGTAATAGCCGAAAGAGGTGTATATGAGCTGTGTGGTTGATATCTGAAATAGTGACCAACTGAGTATTATATATATTAAACACATTAACAAAGAAACAGGCACAATTGTGCTTATGACACATGGATATATGAACTCAAGTGTACTGCATAATATCACTGAGGATAATATTTAAAAATGAGCATGTGACATTTGAATTCATAGAACGTAACAGTATATATAACATAACTAATCAGAAACAGTCAAGTACAATCAAAAACTCTGACACCGGGTTTGATATATGAACAAATGGTTTATTAGGAAAACTATGGCATTAAGCTTGACACAAAATGTATCATATGCAATAGCATACACAATATGAATATGCTAGAATAATTGCCAATTTTGTCACAGATAGACGAAATATAAGTTAACAATACTGGCAACTTCATTTGGAAGTGGTACAAGAGTAACTTACAATCAGTGTATAGATCACAGTAAACTATGTATGATAGATACTATATATATATATATATATATATATATATATATATATATATATATATATATATATCTATCTATCCATACCAAAGCTACATTACAAATGGTGTAAGAAAAGAATCACAAAGCACGAGTTCATTAATGTACTCAAATCTCCTTCACATTGGGGGGTCAACTAATGTATGGATTAACTACGCAGGAGTGATATCACGCACAGTGACAATACAAGTACAATCCCCATAAGGGCATATCCAATATACCGGATATATACATGTAAATATACAGTATATTAATAAGCCCAGATATTTCTAGTGCAAGGAAAAGGAAAGCAGAGCATCAATTGACCATTACACTTCAATTTTCTTTCCAATTGGAGGTTATCCTCCAGAGCCAGTATATATTTTATTATATATTTTTTTGTCCCTATTGCAATATACAAGCAAACGATGACACTCACATAGGATACAATAATTGCTACATATGCAAAATTTATTCTATTTACCACATCACAAGATGCAAACTGGTAATTATTGATTAAGTGAGAACTGACAATATATTAATGGTATAAAGGTCAGATCAACAGATAACAGATCTCACATTTCATTGATTTCAGCTGCAAATGATAGCGAGATTTTAAATGTATGTGTGTACCCATCTTTTAATTGAACTCAATAAAAGTTAAATTTTAACTTAACTTTTGCCTCTACAACATCAGTCTGGGCGAAGAGTGCTATTCAAGCATTTCCTTCTGGGGATTCTATATCCCAATTGTTCATACAAGTTGTGTACTAAATGCTAGCACCACTTCTCATAAAAGGATAATACATAGATACTGACAAAATAAGTATCTGCAGTAACTAAAATAACTGAGAAGCTTGCCTTTATAGTGCCCTTGCCATTTTTTTGTGTATAATTTATTGGAACAGGTCCGTCCCAGTAGCCCATCATATGAATAGCTATCATAGAGATAACAAGTATGACATACAATTCTGTGCTATTGAACAGGTAAATCTAAGGGGACGTAAGGGTGACCTAAACAAGACACTCTTACAAATGGAATGTCGGTGGATACATGACCTAAAATCTGCCTCGCCAAATGGCCTGAATGAAACAATATCATATAAATGCTTCTTATAATCTCCTGACTGGGACACACACACACACAAAAAAAAATCTGATTATAGTTAAAAAGGACTATGTAACACAATTAAGTATACATATGGAGCATGTAACATACAAGGGTTTGCTCTTTGAATGACATTTGATATTCCTGTCTGTAGATTTAGAAATATATCCAGATGTTTCTCTATATAAAGAGAATGATAGATGGTAGAATTCCTGGATGAAATACATAAGTCATACTGACAATGATGTTAACTTCTTGGTGTCTCGAATGTAACCCTTAAAGGGACAGTATACACTCATTTTAATATAACTGCATGTAATAGACACTACTATAAAGAATAAGATGCTCAGATAGTGATATAAAAATCCAGTATAAAACTGTTTAAAAACTTACTTAGAAGCTCACAGTTTAGCTATGTTGAAAAGGTAGCTGGAAAGCCCACTGCAAGTGAGAAATAAGACACTCCCCCCTCCCCCTTCTTTTGCATATGAAAAGACCCTTCACACAAACAGGAGCAAGCTGGAGAAGGTAGCTGACGGTATTCACATAAAACGTTGGGGCTTGGTTTGGAGTCTGAAAATCTGAGCAATGTTATTTAAAAATAAGCAAGAGTATAAAAAAAAAATTAAAAAAACTTTTTGGGCTATATAAATAGACCATCTACAAAACATTTATGCAAAGAAAAAATGAGTGTATAATGGTCCTTTAATGTATGATACTATATCAGAACAATGCTTATAGTTATTTTCGGGCACAATAAGTGTATCACGAGAAAGTACTGTCCCCTTATAAATGAACTGATCCCTAATGGTATCACAATATATACACAAAACAGCTAAATGGCCTGAATGAAGCAACATCATATAAATGCTTCTTATAATCTTCTGACTGGGACAAAAAGACTGATTATAGTTAAAAAGAACTATGTTACAAAATTCAAGTATATGAATGGAGCATGTAACATGCACTTTGAATGACATAGGATATTCTTGAACTCAGATTTGTGGTATATCCAGATGCTTCTCTATATATAGAGAGAATGACAGATGACATAATTCCTGGATGAAATACATTAGTCATACTGACAATGATGTGAACTTCTAGGAGTCCCTAATGTAACCCCAGAATAATGCCTCTAGCTAACTCCGGGTACAATATGTGTACTATGAGAAAGTACTGTACTATAAAAGAACTGATCCCTAATGATATCACAATATATTCACAAAATACAAATAAGACACATTGATATAGACAAATCTAGTTGAACAAGTAAATCTGTGAGAGACTAGTTTACAAACAATACTATTTAGATTTAATGAATGAATTTTGAGTAAAAGCATTATAAGAGGAGAATAGATGATAGAGACTTTCTCGAAATTAATGTAACATTGCCTGAGTGAAAATTCAAACAATCAATGTGATATATTCTCTAACGATTTCACATATCTAACATTGGGAACTTATCAATTGAAACGCCAGATGGGTTAACACTTCCATCACAAAAAGTAGGTTACCATGGCAACCAATACCAATAAAAGAATGGAGTTGGGCTGAGCCGCCTCTAAAGCCCTAACAAAGTCACGTTAGTGATGAAACGCATCGATGGGCGGGCTAGTTTGTAGACCACGAGTCTGTTTGTTTGTATGTCAGAGTGCCGTAATGCTAGATTATAGTGGATAATGATAGCGATTTTTGTATGCCAGTTTATATGTTAAAATACTTGGAAACATTGAATATAGAATACCAGTCCTACGATATGTGCGGACCAGGTTACTCATTAGACTAATATATTATACTGGCTTCATAACCGCTTAACAATTAACTATTATACGTACATGGTGGTTGAAACCTGCAACATTGTATCAGAGTGAATGTAAGCGTACTTGATACAAGACATTGGAAACACATTAGATAAATGGAATAGCACAAAAATATAGTTATGTAAACAACCAATAGAATTTTCCTAAAGAGATATAACCTGAGAGTTGAACAAAAATTATTACTAGAGAATTTGGGATATAAATACAGTTATTAAGTAAATCTCAGCTAAGGATATGCTGATAAGTGTGAAAGTAAAGGAGTAAAAGCTGAACTTTAAACCTAGCTAATACTAGCACTATTTAGGTCTGATAATATACCCAATATACACTTCAGTCTATGAAGATATAGTGTTATTCACTAAACAAGCTTATTTCTTATAGATGGTATAGACCTATATCCCTAAAATTTACCCGAAGGTGATTACTGTTTACACCCTAACTATAAAGTGGCACGTCTACGTATAAGATTGATGGTCTCCTTACCAATAGATGGAGAGTACTAAGGACATGGGAAACCATGTTATTTGAAATACTAGGCTGCTGAATATTTAGTGATTATTTACGCTATTAAATTGTCCCATCTCATCTGATATACGTATATACAGCATTACTCAGGAGTACTCAACCACTATATATGATAATAGTATAGGTTTAGCATAATAACTATCCAGAATAAATACAGAAACCAAGAATGGATAATAAAATATAAATTCCTATACTATTTAAAGATATAGACACATTGTGTTATACAATTAGCCCTATGGCCCCTTTTTAAACTGTGTGTCTTGTTTTAATTTTTTTGTGGAAAAATTAAATGAAATAAATATTTGTAGTGGAAGTGATATGCCCACACAATATAGTCTCCACCAGAACTTTATGTATTGTATTGTCTATTTGAGCATAAATGTTTAATAAAGTGTTGGACTTTTAAACCTATATTTCTACTTAAAACATGGGCTAAGGATAGCCTCTGGAATGGATAGCCCCACTCAGGAAACAATTCCAGTTAGGTTTGTCAGATGCACTTAAAGATGAATTGGTAAGAACAAAATTACTTGAAACTTTAGATGCCCTCATAGCTCTATGTATTACATTAGCCTGTTGCCTAAGAGAAAGAAGACAGGAGAAAAATACTTATGACTCTTACATAAAGAAATCACCAATACAAGGAACATACAACCTCCACCACAAAACCATCTGAGGAACCTAGGAGATAGGTGTCATAAGCAGACCTCTCAATTCCCAAGAAAAACTGAGAAGATGCCTTAACAATCACTGTATGTATTGTGCCTCCAGTGACCATGTTGTGAAGGACTGTCCTACACTTGTTAAACAAAAGAAGGGTGTGCATCATCCACATCTAGATTGCTTAAATACTCAATCTCTTAATCCCATGTATTGCTCTCTTCCTATCTCATTGCAATGGGATACTCTGTGAGTCAACAATGAAGCAATTATTGACTCTGGTGCTTCTGGCAACTATATTGATGTAACCTTTGTGGAAAAATAATAAAATTCCATTAGTAAAGAAATCTAGTCATGTCTGTTTACATGTGATAGATGGTAAAAAAATATCTACTGGTTCTGTAATATTTCAAACTATACCTCTTTTAGTTACCAGTAAAACAAGCCATATTGAGTGTTATTCCCTCTTTCATATTTCCTATCATTTTAGGCTTGAGTTGGCCTAGGTTACAGAATCCAAGCATTAACTGGAAAGATTCCAAATTTGACCTGACATCTGTATACTGTAATCAGACTTGTTATCCCATTGCCCCTATACTACAAACTTCTGAGTATCATATACCCTCAGAATACTACAAATTTAAAGATCTGTTTGACAAGAAAGAGGCTGAGTCATTACCACCCCATTGTAAATATGATTTCCCCATTGAACTCTTGCCAGGTTCAGATATGGGGGCACATCTTACCCTTACCTCAACCGGAGCTAGAACACCTCAAAAACTATTTAGACGAAAATCTGAAAAAATGGTTTATCAGACCATCTACCTCACCAGCTGGTGCAGGTATATTCTTTGTTAGAGACAAACATAACTCATTAAGACCCATAGTATACTACAGGAAGCTTATCAAAAGAACAGTTAAGAATCGGTATCCACTCCCTTTAATACCCAAACTTATAGAAAGGTTACAAGGTGCTAAATTCTGTACAAAACTTGACTTATGTGGTGCATATAATTTAATTAGATTTAGATCAGGAGATGAATGTCCCACAGCATTCCGTACTCGTTCTGGCCTTTTTTAGTACACTGTGATGCCATTCAGGCGTTGTAACTCCCAGCTACATTTCATTATCTAATAAATTAAATTTTCAGAGATATGTTAGATACGCGCTTAGTCATATATCTAGACGACATTCTTAATTATTATAAAACATTATCTGACCACATCAAGCACGTTATATCTGTTCTTTCTAGGTTACAGACTTATTGTTTGTATGCAAAACCGGAAAAATGTCTATTTAACTCTGAAAATATTACCTTCTTAGGCTACCAAATCACACCACAAGGAGTAAACAAGCAGTTTAACAAGGTTCAATCCATTGTTAATTGGCCTACTCCAAAAAATAAAAAAAGATGTACAGAGATTTATGGTATTCTCAAATTTTTATAGGACGTTTATAAAAAAAATTTTCTACTTTAACTAAACCTCTCACCAATCTCACCAAAGTGAACACCACCTTTAAGTGGATCACCCACACAGAACAAGTCTTTAGTCACTTAAAAGAAAGATTCACCACTGCTCTCATTTTACAATTTCCAAACCCCTTATTGCAATACATCCTAGAGGTCAATGCTTTGGACTTCGCTATTGCTTATTTTTCTAGAGTAATGTCAACCTCAGAGATTAACTATGCAGTTGGTGAAAGGAACTTTTGGCCATCAAGACCTCCTTGGAACACTGGTATAACCTTCTTGAAGGAACTACTCCTATTAACATTTACACCGATCACAGGAATCTTCAATATCTTAAGACAACCCGAACCTTATCAGCCAGACAGGTTTGATGGAACCTATACTTTTCCTGGTTTAAAGGCTGACACTTTATCAAGAATGCTTAATAAACCTATTGATACCTTTGACCAAAAACAGTCATACCTATTAATAGAATTTTAGGTTTAGCATTCGATACTACCAGTATAGTAAAACAACATCAAAAGTCTGATAATTCCATGCCCAAATCCATACTTAAATTGGAAAATGATGGGTTATATTACTTCAATGACAAGTTATATATTCCTCCCAACTTACGTAGCATCATCTTAACTAATGTGCATGAATCCCCTTTGGCTAGGCATCCTGGCACACATAAGACCATTGACCTCCTTGAAAGGTCCTTATGGTGGCCTAGATTATCTAAAGATGCCATTGATCACGTTTTGTAATGTAAGATATGCACCATCTCCAAAAAAGACAGAAGACATCCATTTGGTTTACTGCTTTCCTTACCGATTCCTGACAGACCATAGACAGATATCGCCTTAGATTTCATTGTTGAACTCCCTAAGTCAATCAACAATAATACAATATTGGTAGTGGTTGATCTCTTATCTAAGATGGCTCATTACATTCCTTACCACAAACTTCCAACAGTACTACAAACTGCAGAAATGATGATAAGTCACGTGTTTAAACTCCACGGGTTACCATCCTCTATCACCTCTGATAGGGGTTACCAGTTTAAATGCAGATTCTGGAAACACCTATGTAAATCATTATCTATTACTCAGCAGTTCAGTTCTGCATATCACCCTAAAACAAACGGCCAAACCGAGAAAATTAATCAATGGCTCGAGCAATATTTGTGGTGCTACTGCACTTCCCAACAGGATTCTTGGTTGTCTTTACTCCCATATGCAGAATTGGCCTATAATAATACTGTCCACTCATCAACCAAGACAACTCCCTTCCATGCAAACTATGGGTCCCATCCAACTTTTCATCTACTCCCACAACGTGGCAGCTCCTGCCCAGTTGTTAATATTTTGGTTAATTCTATTGCCGAGAATTTCAGCCTGTTGCAGAACAACCTTCTTCAACTTAAAAAGACTCAAAATTTCTACTACGACAGGAACAATCGTCCTGCTACCTCTTATCAAATTGGGGATCTCGTATGGTTGTCTACTAGACACTTTAAGCTTAACGCTCCCAGCAGAAAATTCACAAGTCTTTATGTAGGACTTTTCTCCATCATTGTGACTCCTAAAATGAATGCTGTTACCTTGTAGCTTCCATCTTCCTACAGGATTCATCTGACCTTCCACACCTTCCTCATTAAACCATATAGGATTGTGCATGACCTAAAGTCCCCTCCATCTCTACCACCTATCCAATCGGCTCTGGATATTGAATACGAGGTACATTATATTTTTGACTCTAGGAAGCATCCAGGTCAGCTGCAATATTTGGTACGTTGAAAGGGTTACAGCCCAGATGAAGACTCCTGGGAACCATCTTCCAACCTCTCTGCTCCCAGATTGGTCTCATTTTTCCATAGGAGGAATCTGGATAGACCTCATCCCTGATCTGCGGAGCTGCTCTTTGAGGAGGGAGTTCTGGCATGCCATTTCTATATTCCTTTAAGAAGAGGAGGTATTCACTTCTGGACTGCCTATAAGAACCAGCCACTTCCTCTAATCAATGCTTGATATTGATTCAAGCTGAGGTATCCATTGGTAACATGGTAACACTTTATGTACATTGGTTCAGCTACCTAATCTCCTTATTACCTTTTCAGACTGACTCCAGTTCCCCCCCCCCCCCTGGCTCTCCTACTGCAGCTAACAAGGATTTTTCTTCCAGAAGCACTCTGCTGAAAGCACAGCCTCTCTCTCTTCTTAGCCGCATTCCATCTGATCACTGAAGCATTCCGGTGACGTCACCTTCCCCTCTGCTAATGAGCTCCGTTTGGCTGCTAGCTGCATACAGCACTTGAGCTACAATCCAGATCCAGCTTACAAATTGCCTCTCTAAGGTATTTCAGTATTTAGGGGCCCATTTATCAAGCTCTGTATGTAGGTTGAAGGGCCGTGTTTCTGGCAAGCCTTCAGACTCGCCAGAAACACCAGTTATGAAGCAGCGGTCCAAAGACGGCTGCTCCATAAACTGTCCACCTGCTCTGAGGAGGCAGACAGACATTGCGGGAAATCAACCCGATCAAATATGATCGGGTTAATTGACACCCCCTGTTAGTGGTCGATTGGCCATGAGTCTGCAGGGGGCGGCGTTGCACCAGCAGTTCGCAAGAGCTGCTGGTGCAATGCTGAATGCTGAGAGCGTATTGCTCTCCGCATTCAGTGATGTCTTTCGGACATGATCCGCTGATCAGATTATGTTGCACAGACATTTGATAAATAGGCCCCTTAGTGTCTTATTTTCTCATTGTTGCAAATTAGTACTTAATACATTAATGTAATATTCGAATCTGCTTACTTCCTATATTGCAACTATGCTCTGCTCCCAACAGCTAATACATTAATCAATATGGGAAAAGTAACATCCATATAACAACTTGCTGAACCTTGTATTTAATGCTGATGTATGTAACCCTAAAATTAGTTCCATCTATCTCTCAGTGGTATATTGTTACACCTGGGACTAGGCACATTCAGCCACACATAACAACTTGTTATATCATTAAAGGGACATTACTCATGTTTAATATACAGCACATTTTAGCTAATGATTCATACTTAAACTATTTCTGCAGTTTATGTTCACTATCTCCAATTTCTAGTTGTAGAATAACTCAGCCATCTCAGGCAATACGCCAGGCGCTAAAAAATGGACGTTCAGACTAACCGGTTGCATGACATTGTGCAGAGAAGGCACACCCAATCTCATCCATCAGATACATCTTGATTGACCACATCAGTGACAGGAACAAGACTCTACTTTATTGTCTGAAGCCCAATGGATATATACTGTAGATTGGGTACCATATACCCTGGTGGGCAGAACTCAGCAAATGATTTTAGGCTCTTAATCTAATTATAACATGTGTCACTTACCTGGAGTGCATCCACCCAGAAGGTCTAAAGGAGGTTGTAGTGAGGTGAAATACCACACATATGGCACCTTAAATCCTGAAAATGAGTCTGGGGGAACGACTAACATCACTTCCCAGAGTCACCGGGTAATTGGGGTACTTGAGATCACTCATTCTTTGGGTCACACATTTTGCTTATACTATGATTAGAGCAGGGCTTTCACTGAAGTTGATAGGGGATTATCCAATCTGAGGGAGATATACACTATGTGCTACATACCTGGGGTGCATGTGGGGTATTAGTGCCATGAAAGTTGCAGAGGTATACAGTGGAAAAGGCACCATCTGTATGTTCACCTGGGTTGCCAGGTGATTAATATCACAACACACAACATTGGCCTAATATATTGGAACCCATGGTCACTCATGTCACATCCGTAATAAGTACATCCACATAAAGGAGACACAGGACGTCCAATAACCGATACCCACAAGATTATTCCCGAAATTGGGACGTTGTTTCAAATTACAGATTTGTGGAGATTAATCAAATACATGACAAAAGATAACAGTGCAATCTATTATGATGTTCACTTGAAAGAATTATAGCTTGTTGGTTATTTGTCTTTGGTATAAGGAATACTTCTTGAGCTTAGGGAGGTTATAAATGTATGCCAATTGGATATATATTTAGGTGCTCCAGTAGGAGTGTGTACAGTATATATGTATATATTAGCAATTTAACAGTGTGTTATTGGTGCTAATTCCTTGGGGATAGGATGTATATGATACAATACTCCTGAGTAGGGATTGTTACACTCATAGGGGATGAAACAATGTATCACTTGAAATGGGTTTATGTGAGTGACACATAAATAAGCTGCTGTCTAAGATCGGTTGCTATGGCAACTATACACAGTTAGCCGATATGATTAGACTAGTTTGTGACTCTGACCAATACACATAAAAATATCAAGATGTAGATTAGCACATGCAATTATGATGTACAAGTTAGGTACAGATATATATTTTTTAGGTTGCTTTAATATTTGTTGATTTAGGTCACTATGGCAACCGCCAATATTAGCACATACACGGATTACAATAGCGTTTAATAATTTAAGTGTTATACGAATACACAATCACTGAGGGGGATATTTATCAAAGCCTCAACAGCAAATATGCCGGAATTCTGCAGCTTAATTGTTGCAAGATTGATCCAACCTAGTTATCAAAGCCTACAAACTGGCAAATGTTGAAATTTGTGACATAATATACGATCCGCCGTTCTAAATCCAACGCAGATCGATGCTTTCGATGTTATTACAGATGTTCCGATATACACATTCGGCTTTATTTGACACCTTTTCCCAGTTATCAAACTTTTAACAGGTACGCTTGCGGTTATTCCGGCCCAGTGTACCTGGTTTTCAATCCGCCACCCTGGAGGCCGCGGATACCAAAATAATCAATGGGAGTCTGAAAGCTGTGAAAGCTTATGTTTGATGCTGCCAGACATCCCATTGATTTATATGGTTAAAAACAAGTTACGTTAACACCTAACACCCTAACATAAACCTTGAGTCTAAGCACCCCTAATCTGCCACCCCCGACATTGCCTCCACCTAAATAAAATGTATTAACCCCTAAACCTCTGGACTCCCACATCACCACCACTAACTAAACCTATTAACCCCTAAACCGTCAGCCCACCACATCGCAAAAAAACTAAATTAAGCTATTAACCCCTAAACCTAACAACCCCCTAACTTAAAATTAAAATTACAACATCCCTATCTTCAAATAAATGTAAACTTACCTGTAGAATTAAAATGAACTATTTTAAACTATTATTTAACCTACCCTAACTATTATCCTACAATTAAATTAAACTACTAATTAAATAAACTAAATTGCATATTAAAGAAACCTAACCCTATTAATATTATTTAAATATACTATTAAACATTATTACAAATTACTAAATTACATTTTTTTTATGATTTTTTTTTTAGATAGTGTATATATGAGTATAAATTACACACAATATAAATTACTTTATTTATATTGTGTTTGGTGCAACTTTTAATTTAGCTCTAACCATTTAAGCAAGGATTTTGGTCAGTCAAATTACCCCATGAGAGCAAACTTTGATTGAGCTCATACAGTCATGTTTACTTTCAACTTGTAATATGCGTGCAAGTTAGTGCAGGTGCAATATTTCATTATCCACTTGGAATCTAGCCCTGAATTGGTCATCGAGTTTGATCACATTTAAACTTTCACAACTATTTTTTTTTACAATATTTACATCTAATATTTGTTAGAGCACTGTTTCCACTTTGTTCTGAACTGAAAACAAGAGGGCAATTACAGATTGCTAAGAAAAGGAATTATATCTTCTTTTACTGGATTTTAATAATCTTTAAACTGTAAATCATGAACCCACTGCATTGTTACATTGTATCTGTCTAGGTCAGAGACCCTTAAACGATATTGTGCCTTTGAAAAATATTTTTTATAGGTGAGTCCAAACTCATTCATGAGAGTACCTTTCAAAGTGCTTGAGCCTGCATCATTGAACTTGTAAACTAGAATAAGCATGCGTGACTGTGAGTTCAATTTTATAGAACTCTCAAGAACAAATTTGGATGTAGCATGTATGAAGATTCTTCCTGAAGACTCGTCATGAGGGAGTGATTTCTTTGCATAAATGTTTTGTAGATGATCCATTTATTTAGTCTTTTTTTTAAAGTATTGTTTTGCGTATTTTTAAATGACATTGCACCAATTTTTAGACTCCTAACCAAGTCCCAAAGTTTTAGAAAAATACTGATGTATACCTACTCCAGCTTGCTCCTGTTTGTGTAAAGAGTATTTTCATAAGCAGAGGAAGGGGGAGGGGGGGGAGGGTCTGCTTTTTTTGCTATAGAACCACTTGCAGTGGAGGTTCCAGCTAATCTTTTCAACAGTGCTAAACTGGGAGCTTCGGAATACGTTTTTAAATGGTTTAATACTTGATTTTTAGATCAGTATCCCTGCATATTATTCTTTGCAGTAGGGTCTATTACATGCAGTTATATGAAAATTGGTGTATACTGTCCCTTTAAGGTTCTCCTAGGCTGATACAATGTAGAAAGGCAGTGGGTTCATCATTTACAGTTTAAAGAATGTTAAAATCCAGTTAAAAGTTATTGTAAAGTCCTTTGCATAGAAACACATATTTACCATCTCACTTTCAGTTCACGCTAAAATGGAAATGGTGCTTTAAAAAACTATATATTGTCAAAAATTTCTTGTGAAAGTTTAAATGTGACCTTATAGCAATAGAAAAATGGTGCACAGTCTGCCCTTACTGACAACAGAAAGTTTAGTAGCATGGATGCAAACGCAGATTACAATAGGTTCATATTAAAATTGTGATTGTGCAGTCCTCTTTCAAAACCTGATTTTAAAGATACCAGTACTGTTAGTGGCAATCATGGCAGTGAGAGCATGACTTACAATAAAATATTCAAATTAAAAACACACCATATGCAGATATTGGGGTCCTGAAGTGACTTTTCATGCAGATCCCTGTACAGGATATCATGTACTCAACATATATACATATGCATATGACCCCATATATATGTACAGTACGTGTGTTTCCTGTTCACTGTGTGCATCCTTTCCAAAAGGGATGAATGGAGCTTTAATTCATTTATACCATGTGATAATCTTCTAGAATGTCTTCTGTTTCAATTTCAGAATGTTTTGAACCTGAACAAGATAAAATATTGTATAAACAATTCTCAGCACACCAATGTAATGGAAAGTATACATTTATTAAGCACAATGTATTAAATAATGTGTATAACCTAAAGAGAGCTCCCAAAGTTATCATCATTCACTCTACACATTCGAAACAGAACACTTATACCACCCATACAAAAAAGAGCACATATAGGGGCCAATTTACCAAAGTGTGAATGGACATGATACAATGTAGCTTATCATGTCTGCCGTACATCGATAAATGCCGACAGCATACTCGGATTGAAGATCGCAACCTCAGAGGCAGCGGACAAGTTATGGAGCAGTGGTCTTCAGACCTGAAATCTCACCCGGAAACAGGGCTTGATAATTCGGCCCATATTGTCCAATACACCTCCCTAGGGATCCTCAGGGAGGAACGATTAATGGGAGATGGAATTAGCGCCTACTCTAAGCCCCTTGCTCGGGGGAGGGGTGTACCTAGTGACCACCAATAGAAGTCAAGTGAGAAAGGGAACCCCCCAAGCGCCTACCAAACCGGAGGCAAAAGGGGAAAGCAATATGGGAAAGCACTGTAAGTTTACTACAGTTGAAATTTAATAACAGTTTAAAAACATACAATATATATCATGGATCCATGAGATAAAATAACAGATAAAAACAGATCAAATTATACAAACAAAGTGCAAAATGTCGACAACAAATAATCAGCAACAGATATTCAACGGTCCTAGACTGAGATTGCACAGGACTGGGTAATGGGTGTTAAACCATATAAAATCAAATAACTAGTGTCCAAAAGTGTTCAATAGTGCGAAAAATCCAAAATTCAAAATCCAGAATATTAAAAATAAAAATAAAAATAAAAATATAAAAATCCAGAGTCAATGTGATGAAAACAAGTGTGTCTTTAAAAATAGTGAGTTGTAATTCTGTGGTGAACAAGACAAAAAAATGAAAAGAAAAAATATGCAGTGTAGGCAAAGTGAAAAAAATATCACATAGTAAAAATAGTCACCCAAACCTAAATTGATATTCCTTGTAGTGATCCCACAGTGTAGATAATCCTTGAGGGTGGGAGAGGAGGAGAAGTAGTGTCCACAGGAGTGAAAAAACGGACTAAAAGACTGAACCAGATTGGCCCAAAAAACGATATCCACCTAAAATACAAAGAAAAATATGGTGCAGGTAACTTCACACAATTGTACATAAAAGGGAATAGGCTTACCAATACTCAGTCGACGCGTTTCGGCCCCTGTCAGGCCTTTATCAAGACTGAGTTTATTTAGGAGAATGTGTCCTTATAAAGGGTATTGTAGCCAATAATCAGATTGAATTTTTGCGCCAAAACTTTAAGCTCCGCCCACTTCCTGTTGACTGCATTGTGGGTATGGGCATTGTATATATAGTAAGGGCATTTTCTCCAATACTATTCCTATATTGGTCCTGTATTCTGCATTGTGGGTATGGGCATTGTATTCATAGTAAGGGCATTTTCTCCAATACTATTCCTATATTGGTCCTGTATTAGTCCTAACCAACTAATCTGTGTTAGCTTAGAGAAGGGAAGTGGTCTACCTGATATCTGTTACGTGTGTATAGTTACTTAATACCAAGGTTAGTACCGGATGTTGACTTCCGGTTGGTACGGACA
This sequence comes from Bombina bombina, assembly GCF_027579735.1. Classification (NCBI taxonomy): domain Eukaryota; kingdom Metazoa; phylum Chordata; class Amphibia; order Anura; family Bombinatoridae; genus Bombina; species Bombina bombina. The sequence continues at coordinate 643,121,105 of NC_069503.1, forward strand.
CTGATGTCACTTCCGGTGTATCTGCATATGGTATAGCAGATTTTCGCAAAATTCTAAAATACCCAACTTATTGGATTCGGTATACGATCAAGAATATAAAACACACCCTAATAGACTTGGTCATTACAAAAAGAAAAATGGTCATGATACACACAGTGCCCCCAGAGACTATCACAGACAACAATATGATCGGAATAGACATACACAACCAACTCCCTATAAGAGGGGATATTGGGAAAGACCCAGGGGCAATTATAATCATACAAGATATCCTGACAATTGGGATCAGGATACTAATCCGAATGTAAGATGGAGAGAAGAATATTCTCCAGAGAGAAGAAGAGGTTTTTGGCAAAATAGGAGGAACCAGACCCATGAATGGGCACTACCATATCCACACAGACGAAGAAATCACTTCGACCAACCAAGGAGGAATTATTTTGACCAACCAAGAAATGACTATGATGTGTATAGCTCATATCAAGGAAGACGAGGAGGTTATGAAAGGCCATATGAATACAACAGAACAGATTCCTATTCAGAGGATTTTAGAACAAGACGTGAGACTAATTATGACCATGACAACAGAGATACATTAAAGACCCCCACATGGAAAGGAGGATTGATGAAATCCAATAATAATCAATCTGGAGAATCTCCAAGAGATATAAGCACAAGAGATGAGTGGAATACTCAACAATGTGCAGCAAGGATAGAATCAAGGAATAATTACCTTAATCACGCTACCAATGGAGCAGAATCATCTTCCTCCTCTTTTTTAGGATTGGACCACAACCACATCAGAGAGAAGTTACCGAGATCACAGAAGACCGTGGAATGGGAAGAACCCACGTCCTCCAGAACAGGAAGAAGACCCATAGAGGAAGTAGAGGAGGGGTCAAAATAAAGAAGAAGAAAAAATCTGACACAGGTGTAATCGATACAGAAAATCAGAAGAACACTGATGGCATCTTTAATTTGAGTAACCATACACTGACAAGTGATGAGATAACGATTCTCAAATTCAGGCTCTTATTTGCACCCACTAGGAGCCTTGATACATTTCAGACCTTCATCAATGTGAAAGAATTCACTAGAAAACTCACCCTCAAGAGGTTTTTTGCCAAATCACCAGTAGAAAATTCTACTTGGGTATCAAAGAAACAGACTATCATAGAAGAAGGAGACCCCTATAGACATACTGGGCTAAAACCCAAATCAATGTTCTATCCGACCAACAGCAAAGGATCAGCAATTGAAGCCTTCGAGACCATCGTATGTAAAGAAATAAGGGATATCCAACCAAAAATATTGAGGATTAAGAAACATAATCTCACGAACCAACAAATCAGAACGATTACAAATCTGGAGAAAAATCATGAGATAGTAATTAAGCCAGCAGATAAAGGTGGAGGCATCGTCATCCTAAATGACAGTGACTACAGAAGAGAAAATGAATGGATTCTTGGTGACCGTAACACCTATAAGAGACTACCAACAAATCCAGTGGAGACATACAATAAGGAACTAGTGAATATGTTGAATGGAGCTAAAGAACTGGGAATTCTGAATGAGAAAGAATTTAATTATATCAAAGTCAACTATCCCATTACTCCAGTGATGTATCACCTTCCGATTCACAAATCTCTTCAAAATCCACCAGGGAGACCCATAATATCCGGTATTGGCTCCCTAAGCAGCAATTTGTCTGAATACGTCGATCTGAATTTACAAAAATATGTAAGACTACTTCCATCTTACCTCAAAGATTCAACCCAAGTGTTAAATCTGTTGGAAGAATTTGTTTGGGAAGAAGGATTCATCATGGTTACATGTGACGTAGCATCCCTGTACACCAGTATCCCACACGAACAGGGGATAGAAGCGGTAGAATTCTTTCTCACAAAAGATGCTGAAATGCCAACAGACCAAATGGAATTTATACTGGAAAGTATCAGATTCATTCTAAATCACAACTACTTCTACGATAATGGAAACTATTACCAACAAGTCTGTGGCACGGCTATGGGGACCAGGTTCGCGCCAAGTTACGCAAACCTCTATATGGGGAGGTGGGAACATATCTTCTGGAAATCCTGCCCAGCGAGCGCGGACCTGGTCCTCTACCGGCGCTACATAGTAGACATCCTGATGGTATGGAAGGGGACTAAGGAGGATTTGGACTTCACGATCGAAGTGATGAATAACAACTCAAACAACTTGAAATTCACGTACCAGTGGAGCACTGAGTAAATAACCTTCCTAGACCTAAAGATAAAGATCAACAAAGGAGAGATAGAAACCTCCACACACTTCAAGGATGTGGATAGCAACAACTATATTCACATGATGAGCTGCCACCATAACAACTGGAAGAGTAACATACCGAAGGGGCAGTTATTGAGAATGAGGAAAAATTGCTCACACCAAGAAAAGTGGGAAGAACAGTCCCAAGTGATTAAATCAAAATTCCTAGAGAGAGGATACACCGAATGGATGTTGGACCAGAAAATATCCGAAGTAGAGAAGATTGAACGCACAGATCTGATTAAATACAAGGCGAAAGCTAAAGAGAAGAACGATTTCCTTGATATACCAATGATCACCGAATATAGTCAGAATAAGGATATTATTGAGAAAATCTTCAATAAGCACTGGGCTCTTCTGAAAGAGGATGAACTGATTGGTGAGAAATTATCTCCCAAACCTAGGTTCATATATAGGAAAACTAAAAATCTGAGGAATAGGATTGCACCCAGTATTCTTAAAAAAGAGAAAGCTGGAGTAAAAGATGTATTTGGGAAGAAGATCAGAGGATTCTTCCCCTGTCCGTCCTGCAAAGCCTGCAAGTGTGGAACTAAGTCTGCAACATTTAAATGTCACAATACAGGAGCAACACACAAGATCCATGACATGATACGATGCCAAGATAAAGGGATTGTATATATGCTACAATGCCCATGTGGCCTACAATATGTGGGCCAAACGTCAAGGCTTTTAAGAGATAGGATACGAGAACATCTGTTGCAAATTGAGAAGTGCAGCATGGAAACATCATTGTACAAGCATTTCACCCTAAAACATAATGGAAACATTAAAGATCTGTCCTTCATGGGCATTCAGAAAGTCAACAAAGGATGGAGAGGAGGTGATTTTGAGAAAAAATTACTCATTACAGAATCCAAATGGATCTTTACCCTTGACTGCCTCCATCCTAAGGGACTGAATAATAAAGAGGACTTTTCCCATCTGTTTAAAATCACATAAATCCTGCCTCATAAATGCCCTCTCGTCAAAACCCCCAGAAACACCAGTGTATCATGATCAGTTATCATCAATGAAACATCGAATTAAGGTATACTCTAGATAAACCTTCCGTTTATTGCAGCTCTTTGCAGCCCACTAAAGTCGTATGTGCCCATTACTAGAACAACTAGAGCCCTACACTTTCCATAAATAACTATTCCCACTAAGGAATATCGTTATGTAGTATACTAGATAACTTATCTATGTATATAGCCGCTAAGGCGATATAGCTTATATGATTTTACGTCTTTAGATTCGAAGACCTTGAGGGGCATACTCTGCAATACACATACAATGTGCAAGGTCACGGTTTCATGTATATATTTATGACCACTGTTTTATTATATTTCCGAGATACATACCAGTCCCCTCTAGTGCCATACCATCAATTATTTTATCTCCACAAAGTTTGATTAAGGCTTATGAGTCTATAAGCTAGCTCCCTATTTTCTCCATGTTTAATCAAGAGACAGTTCATTAATCACCACCAATAGGGTCATATGAGTTGTCGTGACGCCAAGACCTAGTCAATGCCGTTCTTCGGCCATATCTGATCATAGTTCAACTATCTAAATTTGCCTAGATGCGTATTTCTCTAGCATCCAATGTGGTTTAGATCTAATGTGATCCACGGCCCCAGTTGCAAATTTCAGCAACTAACTAAATTCCACCCCAAACATGGTAGTGACGTCACGATTTTGGGGATTAAAATATTCGACCACCTATCTACATTGATCAATTCTATATTATATGTGGAATTACCTGAAATGAGGCTTTATGAGCTATTATAAGCCCACTTACTTCCATAAGCTATTTGTATAAGCTATTAATCTGGATGTTTATATGATTACTATTTATTTCTATCTCTATCTCCCTTGTTTCTATACTAACCCACTCAAGTAGTCATTTTTATTCACAACCTTTTTATTCACACCATTTGTATATACAGCTTGCAAGCGAGCTACAATCGATACACACAAGTGAATTTTAAAAATCATTATATAATTTTTTATTAGATACATGCTATGTCTTTCTAATAGACACAAGATGATTATGTCCTTTTCTGTATAGTCCGGAACTGACATGTTTGTCCCATACATGTATCATCTTAGCCTGTCACGTTTATCCTAAAGTAAGGTCTGTCTGTTTCTAATAGATAAAAGATGATTATGTCCTCTCCTATGTAGTCCGGAACTGATATGTTTGTCCCATACTACTACCCTGTATCATTTTAGCCTGTCACGTCTATTCTTAAGAACGGACCGGAAACAACTTTAAAATTTAGCGAAACCGGAAGTACAACTCCGGGGACATTCCGGAACCGGAAATGACGTCACATTTTGCCGTTATCGGAAATAACACTCCGTGGGCAATTGTCAACACTTCATATAGCATAATTACTCTCTAAAATAATTATCCAATCTCATTATCCAATCTCATTATGACAGATGAATCACTATAGCCATATCCTGGCACAATAAGTTGGGTATTTTAGAATTTTGCTAAAATCTGCTATACCATATGCAGATACACCGGAAGTGACATCAGTGTCCGTACCAACCGGAAGTCAACATCCGGTACTAACCTTGGTATTAAGTAACTATACACACGTAACAGATATCAGGTAGACCACTTCCCTTCTCTAAGCTAACACAGATTAGTTGGTTAGGACTAATACAGGACCAATATAGGAATAGTATTGGAGAAAATGCCCTTACTATGAATACAATGCCCATACCCACAATGCAGAATACAGGACCAATATAGGAATAGTATTGGAGAAAATGCCCTTACTATGAATACAATGCCCATACCCACAATGCAGTCAACAGGAAGTGGGCGGAGCTTAAAGTTTTGGCGCAAAAATTCAATCTGATTATTGGCTACAATACCCTTTATAAGGACACATTCTCCTAAATAAACTCAGTCTTGATAAAGGCCTGACAGGGGCTGAAATGCGTCGACTGAGTATTGGTAAGCCTATTACCTTTTATGTACAATTGTGTGAAGTTACCTGCACCATATTTCTCCAACATTGGTGTGTCCGGTCCACGGCGTCATCATTACTTGTGGGATATCTCTTCCCCAACAGGAAATGGCAAAGAGTCCCAGCAAAGCTGGCCATATAGTCCCTCCTAGGCTCCGCCCACCCCAGTCATTCTCTTTGCCGTTGCACAGGCAACATCTCCACGGAGATGGTTAAGAGTTTTTTGGTGCTTAAATGTAGTTTTTATTCTTCTATCAAGTGTTTGTTATTTTAAAATAGTGCTGGTATGTACTATTTACTCTGAAACAGAAAAGGATGAAGATTTCTGTTTGTGAGAGGAAGATGATTTTAGCAGACAGTAACTAAAATCGATTGCTGTTTCCACATAGGACTGTTGAGATGAAGTAACTTCAGTTGGGGGAAACAGTTAGCAGACTTTTCTGCTTAAGGTATGACTAGCCATATTTCTAACAAGACCATGTAATGCTGGAAGGCTGTCATTTCCCCTCATGGGGACCGGTAAGCCATTTTCTTAGTCAAACAAACAGAATAAAGGGCTTAATATGGGCTAAAAAACTGGTAGACATTTTTTATGGGCATTTTATTCATATTTATGCTGACAATTTGCATTTATAAACTTGGGGAACGTTTATTAAATGGCAGGCACTATGTTAGACACCTTTTCCAGTCAGGGGGCCTTCCTAGTTGTAGACTGAGCCTCATTTTCGCGCCATTACTGCACAGTTTTTTTTTGAGAGCAGGGCATGCAGATGCATGTCTGAGGATCTGAAATTTGCTGGAAAAGCTTTTAGAAGGCGTCAATTGGTATCGTATTCCCCTTTGGGCTTGGTTGGGTCTCAGCAAAGGCTATAGGTGGGACTGTATAGGGGTTAAATTTGTAAACGGCTCCGGTTCCGTTATTTTAAGGTTTAAATATAACTTTAAATATAATTTTTGAACAATTCCTTCATACTTTTTCACATATTCAGTAATAAAGTGTTTTCTGTTTAAAATTTAAAGAGACAGTAACGGTTTTGTTTTAAAACGTTTTTTGTGCTTTGTTGATAAGTTTAAGCCTGTTTAACATGTCTCTGCCTTCGGATAAGCTATGTTCTATATGTATGAAAGCCAATGTGTCTCCCCATTTAAATTTATGTGATAATTGTGCCATAGCGTCCAAACAAAGTAAGGACAGTACTGCCACAGATAATGAAATTGCCCAAGATGATTCCTCAGATGAGGGGAGTAAACATGATACTACATCATCTCCTACTGTGTCTACACCAGTTTTGCCCACACAGGAGGCCCCTAGTACATCTAGTGCGCCAATGCTTATTACCATGCAACAATTAACGGCTGTAATGGATAACTCCATAGCAAATATTTTATCCAAAATGCCTACTTATCAGAGAAAGCGCGATTGCTCTGTTTTAAACACTGAAGAGCAGGAGGGCGCTGATGATAATTGTTCTGTCATACCCTCACACCAATCTGAAGGGGCCATGAGGGAGGTTTTGTTAGATGGGAAAATTTCAGATTCAGGAAAAATTTCTCAACAAGCTGAACCTGATGTTGTGACATTTAAATTTAAATTAGAACATCTCCGCGCACTGCTTAAGGAGGTGTTATCTACTCTGGATGATTGTGACAACTTGGTCATTCCAGAGAAATTATGCAAGATGGACAAGTTCCTAGAGGTTCTGGTGCACCCCGACGCTTTTCCTATACCCAAGCGGGTGGCGGACATAGTAAATAAGGAGTGGGAAAAGCCCTGCATACCTTTTGTTCCCCCCCTATATTTAAGAAATTATTTCCTATGGTCGACCCCAGAAAGGACTTATGGCAGACAGTCCCTAAGGTCGAGGGGGCAGTTTCTACTCTAAATAAACGCACTACTATTCCTATTGAAAATAGTTGTGCTTTCAAAGATCCTATGGATAAAAAATTGGAGGGTTTGCTTAAAAAGATTTTTGTACAGCAAGGTTACCTTCTACAACCCATTTCGTGCATTGTTCCTGTCACTACAGCAGCGTGGTTCTGGTTCGAGGAACTAGAAAACTCGCTTAGTAGAGAGACTCCATATGAGGAGGTTATGGACAGAGTTCACGCACTTAAGTTGGCTAACTATTTTATTTTAGATGCCGCTTTGCAATTAGCTAGATTAGCAGCGAAAAATTCAGGGTTTGCTATCGTGGCGCGCAGAGCGCTTTGGCTAAAGTCTTGGTCAGCGGATGTGTCATCCAAGACAAAATTGCTTAACATCCCTTTCAAAGGTAAAACTCTGTTTGGACCAGAATTGAAAGGGATTATTTCAGACATCACTGGGGGAAAGGGCCACACCCTTCCACAAGATAGACCTTTCAAGGCCAAAAATAAGTCTAATTTTCATTCCTTTCGCAATTTCAGGAACGGACCGGCCTCTAATTCTGCATCCTCTAAGCAAGAGGGTAAAGCCTTACAACCCAAACCAGCCTGGAAACCGATGCAAGGCTGGAACAAGGGTAAGCAGACCAAGAAGCCTGCCGCTGCTAACAAAACAGCATGAAGGAGTAGCCCCCGATCCGGGACCGGATCTAGTGGGGGGCAGACTCTCTCTCTTTGCTCAGGCTTGGGCAAGAGATGTTCAGGATCCCTGGGTGCTAGAAATAGTTTCTCAGGGTTATCTCCTGGAATTCAGGGAACTACCCCCAAGGGGAAGGTTCCACATGTCTCACTTATCCTCAAACCAAATAAAGAGACAGGCGTTCTTACATTGTGTAGAAGACCTGTTAAAGATGGGAGTGATACACCCAGTTCCAATAAAGGAACAAGGAATGGGATTTTATTCCAATCTGTTCGTAGTTCCCAAAAAAGAGGGAACTTTCAGACCAATTTTGGATTTGAAGATCCTAAACAAATTTCTCAGGGTACCATCGTTCAAGATGGAAACCATTCGAACGATTCTACCCACTATCCAGGAAAGTCATTTTATGACTACCGTGGATCTAAAGGATGCGTACCTACATATTCCTATCCACAAAGAACATCATCAGTTCCTAAGGTTCGCTTTTCTGGACAAGCATTACCAGTTTGTGGCCCTCCCATTCGGGTTAGCCACTGCTCCAAGGATTTTCACAAAGGTACTAGGGTCCCTTCTAGCGGTTCTAAGACCGAGGGGCATTGCAGTAGTACCTTACTTGGACGACATTCTAATACAAGCGTCGTCCCTGTCAAAAGCAAAGGCTCATACAGACATCGTTCTGGCCTTTCTCAGATCACACGGATGGAAGGTGAACATAGAAAAAAGTTCTCTGTCTCCGTCGACAAGAGTTCCCTTCTTGGGAACATTAATAGATTCCTTAGAAATGAGAATTTTTCTGACAGAGGTCAGAAAGTCAAAACTTCTAAGCTCTTGTCAAGTTCTTCATTCTGTTCCTCGTCCTTCCATAGCACAGTGCATGGAAGTAGTAGGGTTGATGGTTGCAGCAATGGACATAGTTCCTTTTGCACGAATTCATCTAAGACCATTACAACTGTGCATGCTCAAACAGTGGAATGGGGACTATACAGACTTGTCTCCAATGATTCAAGTAGATCAGAAGACCAGAGATTCACTCCGTTGGTGGCTGACCCTGGACCATCTGTCTCAGGGAATGAGCTTCCACAGACCAGAGTGGGTCATTGTCACGACCAACGCCAGTCTAGTGGGCTGGGGCGCTGTCTGGGAATCCCTGAAAGCTCAGGGTCTATGGTCTCGGGAAGAGTCTCTTCTCCCGATAAACTTTCTTGAACTGAGAGCGATATTCAATGCTCTCAGGGCTTGGCCTCAACTAGCAAAGGCCAGATTCATAAGGTTCCAATCAGACAACATGACGACCGTTGCGTATATCAATCATCAGGGGGGAACAAGGAGTTCCCTGGCGATGAAAGAAGTGACCAAAATAATTCAATGGGCGGAGGATCACTCCTGCCACCTATCTGCGATCCACATTCCAGGTGTGGAAAACTGGGAAGCGGATTATTTGAGTCGTCAGACATTCCATCCGGGAGAGTGGGAACTGGCATCTCGTCAGAACTTCAAGGTTCCTTGCTACGGGTCCAGATCCAGGGACCCCAAGGCGACTCTAGTCGATGCACTAGTTGCGCCTTGGACCTTCAACCTAGCTTATGCGTTTCCACCGTTTCCTCTCATTCCCAGGCTGGTAGCCAGGATCAAACAGGAGAGGGCCTCGGTGATCTTGATAGCTCCTACGTGGCCACGCAGGACTTGGTATGCAGACCTGGTGAATATGTCATTGGTTCCACCATGGAAGCTACCTTTGAGACAGGACCTTCTTGTTCAGGGTCCATTCGAACATCCAAATCTGGTCTCCCTCCAGCTGACGGCTTGGAGATTGAACGCTTGATTCTATCAAAGCGTGGGTTTTCAGATTCTGTGATAGATACTCTGGTTCAGGCCAGAAAACCGGTAACTAGAAAGATTTACCATAAAATATGGAAAATATATATCTGTTGGTGTGAATCCAAAGGATTCCCATGGAATAAGATAAAAATTCCTAAGATTCTCTCCTTTCTACAAGAAGGTTTGGAGAAAGGATTATCTGCAAGTTCTCTAAAGGGACAGATCTCTGCTTTATCTGTCTTACTACACAAAAGACTGGCAGCTGTGCCAGATCTTCAAGCATTTGTTCAGGCTCTGGTTAGGATCAAGCCTGTTTACAGATCTTTGACTCCTCCCTGGAGTCTAAATCTAGTTCTTTCAGTTCTTCAAGGGGTTCCGTTTGAACCTTTACATTCCATAGATATTAAGTTACTATCTTGGAAAGTTTTGTTTTTGGTTGCAATATCTTCTGCTAGAAGAGTTTCAGAGTTATCTGCTCTGCAGTGTTCTCCGCCCTATCTGGTGTTCCATGCAGATAAGGTGGTTTTGCGTACTAAGCCTGGTTTTCTTCCTAAGGTTGTTTCTAACAAAAATATTAACCAGGAGATAGTTGTATCTTCTTTATGTCCGAATCCAGTTTCAAAGAAGGAACGTTTGTTACACAATTTGGACGTAGTCCGTGCTCTAAAATTCTATTTAGAGGCTACAAAAGATTTCAGACAAACATCTTCCTTGTTTGTTGTTTATTCTGGTAAAAGGAGAGGTCAAAAAGCGACTTCTACCTCTCTTTCCTTTTGGCTTAAAATCATCATCCGATTGGCTTATGAGACTGCCGGACGGCAGCCTCCTGAAAGAATCACAGCTCACTCCACTAGGGCTGTGGCTTCCACATGGGCCTTCAAGAACGAGGCTTCTGTTGACCAGATATGTAAAGCAGCGACTTGGTCTTCACTGCACACTTTTGCCAAATTTTACAAATTTGATACTTTTGCTTCTTCGGAGGCTATTTTTGGGAGAAAGGTTTTGCAAGCTGTGGTGCCTTCCGTTTAGGTACCCTGATTTGCTCCCTCCCTTCATCCGTGTCCTAAAGCTTTGGTATTGGTTCCCACAAGTAAGGATGACGCCGTGGACCGGACACACCAATGTTGGAGAAAACAGAATTTATGCTTACCTGATAAATTACTTTCTCCAACGGTGTGTCCGGTCCATGGCCCGCCCTGGTTTTTTAATCAGGTCTGATGAATTATTTTCTCTAACTACAGTCACCACGGTACCATATGGTTTCTCCTATATATATTTCCTCCTGTCCGTCGGTCGAATGACTGGGGTGGGCGGAGCCTAGGAGGGACTATATGGCCAGCTTTGCTGGAACTCTTTGCCATTTCCTGTTGGGGAAGAGATATCCCACAAGTAAGGATGACGCCGTGGACCGGACACACCGTTGGAGAAAGTAATTTATCAGGTAAGCATAAATTCTGTTTTTTCTTTGTATTTTAGGTGGATATCGTTTTTTGGGCCAATCTGGTTCAGTCTTTTAGTCCGTTTTTTCACTCCTGTGGACACTACTTCTCCTCCTCTCCCACCCTCAAGGATTATCTACACTGTGGGATCACTACAAGGAATATCCATTTAGGTTTGGGTGACTATTTTTACTATGTGATATTTTTTTCACTTTGCCTACACTGCATATTTTTTCTTTTCATTTTTTTGTCTTGTTCGCCACAGAATTACAACTCACTATTTTTAAAGACACACTTGTTTTCATCACATTGACTCTGGATTTTTATATTTTTATTTTTATTTTTAATATTCTGGATTTTGAATTTTGGATTTTTCGAACTATTGAACACTTTTGGACACTAGTTATTTGATTTTATATGGTTTAACACCCATTACCCAGTCCTGTGCAATCTCAGTCTAGGACCGTTGAATATCTGTTGCTGATTATTTGTTGTCGACATTTTGCACTTTGTTTGTATAATTTGATCTGTTTTTATCTGTTATTTTATCTCATGGATCCATGATATATATTGTATGTTTTTAAACTGTTATTAAATTTCAACTGTAGTAAACTTACAGTGCTTTCCCATTTTGCTTTCCCCTTTTGCCTCCGGTTTGGTAGGCGCTTGGGGGGTCCCCTTTCTCATCCTCAGGGAGGAAGCCAACTGTCATCACCTTATTTATACCTGGTAAAAAAAGTCACCAGGTAAGTCTCAAATAAAAAATTGAATATATTTGTAATCCCAAAAGTAAGGGTAAACTGGCTTTAAGGGGTGTCACAAAAAAGTATACATTGTGTATCATAAAGCCTGTTAAGAGTCAGCTGTTCTTACATATAGTATTTTGTAATCCCCACAGAGAAAGTATATATTCATTTCTGGACAAGTATTATAACATAATCCACATTTCATAGTTGAAAGGAACCCATTTAGTCTAGAAATAGGCTTTATAATACACAACATATACTTTTTTATGACACAATTTAAAGAAAGTTTACCCTTACTTTTGGGATTACAAGTGTGTTCATTTTTTTTTGTTTTTAGACTTACCTGGTGGCTTTTTTAACCAGATATAAACAAGGTGACAACAGTTGGCTTCCTCCCTGGGGATGCCTAGGGAAGTGTATGTGACATTATTGGCTAGACAACAAGTGGCGCGGTATTTTTTTTGTTTTGTTAGCGAAGTCACTGCTAGCAGTCAGCTTTTTGCACTTGTCAGGTTGCACTAGTATTACAAGTTGCAAAAAAACATATTTTGTGCTATCGGTAACCCGTAAAGTGCAAAACTCCTAACATTAATTTTCACGTGCGCATGCATTCCCCCATAGAAATCAATGGAAAAATAAAGTAGAAAAAAAAAACCAACACCCTACCATAAGCCCCTAGCCTAATAACCCCATCCCCCTACCTCGCAAAGTACATAAATAAATTATTAACCCCTAAACTGCCATTCACCCACAATGCAAACTACATAAATTATTAACCCCTAAACCGCTATCCCCCCACAATGCAAACTACATAAATAAACTATTAACCCCTAAACCGCCATGTGCCCACATCTCAATAACTAAATAGAACTATTAACCCTTAAACTGCCACTCCCCCCACAACGCAAAGTAATAAACTAACATCTAACCCCCCTAACCTAACACCCCCAAACTTAACCCAAATTAAAATACCCCTAAATTTACAAAAAAAATCCTAACTATCTTAGAAAAAACAACTTACCTGTGAAATTAAATATAAACCTAATCTTACCTTTAAAAAGAACCCTATCATTACACACAAAAAAAAAACCTCAACATTACAAAAAAACTAAAAAAAAAACTAGCATTACCGAAAAATAAAAAAGTTATTACCAAAAAAATAAAAAAATAAAACCTATTCTAATATCCCCCCCCCCAAAAAAAACAAAGTAAAAAAGCCCTATTCTAAAAATAAACTACCAATAGCCTTTTAAAGGGCTAAAGCGATCAGCTCTTTAAAAAAAAAAAAAAAAAGCACTAACCCCTCTAATATTAAAACACACCAACCCCCAAAATAAAACAACCTAACTTAAAGGGACACTGAACCCACATGTTTTCTTTCGTGATTCAGATAGAGCATGCAATTATAAGCAACTTTCTAATTTACTCCTAATATCAAATTGTCTTCATTCTCTTGGTATCTTTATTTGAAATTCAAGAATGAAAGTTTAGATACTGGCCCATTTTAGGTGAACAACCTGGCTTGTTCTTGCTGATTGGTGGTGGCTTGTTCTTGCTGATTGGTGGATATATTTACCCACCAATAAACAATTACTGTCCATGGTACTGAACCTAAAAAATAGCTTAGATGCCTTCTTCAAATAAAGATTGCAAGAGAATTAAGAAAAATTGATAATAGGAGTAAATTAGAAAGTTGCTTAAAATGTCATGCTCTGTCTGAATCACAAAAGAAAAAAATTGGGTTCAGTGTCCTTTTAACCCCTTAATGACCACAGCACTTTTCCATTTTCTGTCCGTTTGGGACCAAGGCTATTTTTACATTTTTGAGGTGTTTGTGTTTAGCTGTAATTTTCCTCTTACTCATTTACTGTACCCACACATATTATGTATCGTTTTTCTCGCCATTAAATTGACTTTCTAAAGATACCATTATTTTCATCATATCTTATAATTTACTATAAAAAAAATTATAAAATATGAGGAAAAAATGGAAAAAAACACACTTTTTCTAACTTTGACCCCCAAAATCTGTTACACATCTACAACCACCAAAAAACACCCATGCTAAATAGTTTCTAAATTTTGTCCTGAGTTTATAAATACCCAATGTTTACATGTTCTTTGCTTTTTTTGTAAACTATAGGGCCATAAATACAAGTAGCACTTTGCTATTTCCAAACCATTTCTTTTCAAAATTAGCGATAGTTACATTAGAGCACTGATATCTTTCAGGAATCTCTGAATATCCATTGACATGTATATATTTTTTTTTAGTAGACAACCCAAAGTATTGATCTAGGCCCATTTTGGTATATTTCATGCCACCATTTCACCGCCAAATGCAATCAAATACAAAAAATCGTTCACTTTTCACAAATTTTTTCAAAAACTTTTGGTTTCTAACTTAAATTATTTACAAACAGCTTGTGCAATTATGGCATAAATGGTTGTAAATTCTTCTCTGGGATCCCCTTTGTTCAGAAATAGCAGACATATATGACTTTGGTGTTGCTTTTTGGTAATTAGAAGGCCGCTAAATGCCACTGCGCACCACACGTGTATTATGCCCAGCAGTGAAGGGGTTAATTAGGGAGCATGTAGGGAGCTTTTTGGGGTAGTTTTAGCTTTAGTGTAGTGTAGTAGACAACCCCAAGTATTGATCTAGGCCAATTTTGGTATATTTCATGCCACCATTTCACCGCCAAATGCGATCAAATTAAAAAAAAAACGTTAATTTTTTCTCAATTTTAGGTTTCTCACTGAAATTATTTACACACAGCTTCTGCAATTATGGCACAAATGGTTGTACATGCTTCTCTGGGATCCCCTTTGTTCAGAAATAGCAGACATATATGGCTTTGGCATTGCTTTTTGGTAATTAGAAGGCCTCTAAATGCCGCTGCGCATCACACGTGTATTATGGCTAGCAGTGAAGGGGTTAATTATGTAGCTTGTAGGGAGCTTGCAGGGTTAATTTTAGCTTTAGTGTAGAGCTCAGCCTCCCACCTGAAACATCAGACCCCCTGATCCCTCCCAAACAGCTCTCTTCCCTCCCCCATCCCACAATTGTCCCCGCCATCTTAAGTACTGGCAGAAACTCTGCCAGTACTAAAATAAAAGGTATTTGGCCCTTTTTTAAAAAAAAAAAAAAAAAAGCATATTTACATATGCTGATGTGTAGGATCCCCCCTTAGACCCCAACCTCACTGATCCCCCACCAAACTGCTCTCTAACCCTTCCCCTCTGCAATAATGGGCGCCATCTTGGGTACTGGCAGCTGTCTGCCGGTACCCAGTTTTGTAACAAAATGTGCCTTTTTTTAAAAAAAATTCCCTTTTCTGTAGTGTAGCTTCCCCCCCCCCACCGAGACCAACCCCCAACCCCTTCCAGGACCCTTAGATTGCATTTTACTGTATTTCTGTTTTTAACTTTGAACTTTTTTTTTCTGTAGTGTAGCGGTTCCCACCCGCTCCCGCCCCGTGCACGCGCCCGCCCCCGTAGCTCCCGCCCCCGATCCCGCCCCCCTCCACTCCACATAGAGCACCGATGGCCGCCCACCCGCCTCCCACGTAAGCTCCCACCCACCAACGATACCGGCCATCGATGTCCGGTGCAGAGAGGGCCACAGAGTGGCTCTCTCTGCATCGGATGGCCAAGGGGGGTTATTGCAGGATGCCTCCATATCGAGGCATCACTGCAATAACCGGAAAGCAGCTGGAAGCGAGCAGGATCGCTTCCAGCTGCTTTCCAGACCAAGGACGTACGCCACACGTCCTCGGTCATTAACTGCATTTTTTTTGAGGACGTGTGGTGTACGTCCTTGGTCGTTAAGGGGTTAATAAACCTAAATTACCCATTGCCCTGAAATAGGCATTTGGATAGGCCTTGACCTTAAAAGGGAATTCAGTTCTTTTGCTGCCCAAAAAAAACTCAAAAAACTAATCTATAAAAAAACAACACCCCAAATATAAAAAAAATAACCTAACATTAACCTCACAAAGGTACTCACCGATGATGATGATGGTGGCGCTCCATCTTCTTCATCCAGGCGGAGGTCCATCTTCATCCAGGCAGCGGTCCATCATCTTCATCCTAATGATGGGGCCGGCAAGAGCGGTCCTGCTCTTGCCAGCTTTAACAGAGTTGCACTCTTTAAATGGTCTCCAGCCACCTGCTGAATAGTGAATGGGAGGTAGCCCTTTTATGTAGGAGAACCTTGCATTCATATTGGCTAATTTGAATCTTCAAATTCAAATCAGCCAATAGGATGAAAGCTTTGAGCGCCGCCCATCATCATCTGTGAGTACCAATTTTTTTTTTTGTTTGTTTTTTTGGGATGGGATTTTTTTTTCTAGATTCGATTTTTTTAAAATTTTATTTGGGCAGAAAAAGAGCTGAATGCCCTTTTAAGGGCAATGCCCATCCAAATGCCCTTTTCGGGTCAATGGATAGTTTAGGATTTTTTTTAGGTAGGTTTTTTTATTTTGGGGCGTGTGGGAGGTTGTAATGTTAGGGGGTTATTGTATTTTTTTGCAAAAGGCACTTTTAAGGGCTATTGTAGTTTATTTTTAGAATAGGGATTTTTTTATTTTGTGGTGTTTTTTAAGGGGTATTAGAAAAGCAATATATTTTTTTAAATGTTAGTTTTTTTTCTTTGTAATGTAGTTTTTTTATTTTTTGTAATATAGTTTTTTATTTTTTGTAATGTATTTTTATTTTTTTAAAGTAATGGTAGTTTTTTTAGGTTAAGCTTTAATTTTACAGGTGAGTTTTTATTTCTTTTAAATTAGTTAGAATATTTTTAAAGGGACAGTCAAGTCCAAAAAAAAAATCATTATTTAGATAGGGCATGTAATTTTAAACAACTTTCCAATTTACTTTTACTAGGAGGTTCATATGCTAATTTCTTAGACCTTGAAGGCCGCCTCTAACCTAAATGCATTTTGATAGCTTTTCACCACTAGAGGGCATTAGTTCACGTGTTTCATATAGATAACATTGAGCTCATGCTTGTGAATTTACCATTGAGACAGCTCTGATTGGCTGTCAAGTCTGTCACAAGAACTGAAATAAGGAGGCAGTCTGCTGTGGCTTAGATACAAGGTAATTACAGAGGTAAAACGTGTATATTTATAACTGTGTTGGTTATGCAAAACTGGGGAATTGGTAATTAAGAGATTATCTACCTTCAAAACAACAAAAATTCTGGTGTTGACTGTCCCTTTAAGTTAAAATATGGGTATTTTAATTGGGGTAAGTTATGGGGGTGTCAGGTTAGGGGTGTAGATGTTAATTACTTTGCATTGTGGGGAGATGATGATTTAGGGGTTAATAGTTTACTTAGTTTGCGTTGGGGTAGATGGCAGTTTAGTGGTTAATAGTTTATTTAGTTAGTTTGTGTTGTGTGGGGATGGCGGTTTAGGGGTTAATGGTTTATTTAGTTAGTTGCATTGTGGGGGAATGGAGGTTTAGGGGTTAATATTTTTATTTAGGGTTGGAGATGTTGAGGATGGCAGATGAGGGCGTAATAGGCTAGGGGCTTATGGTAGGGTGTTTGTTTTTTTTAAAAAAAATTGCAGTTTTCGCGAGTAGGGTTGATTTCTATGGGGAAACGCACATGTGAAAACTCCACTAGTGATTTTTGTGCTTCTCGAGCTACCACTAGCACAAAATAAATATTTTTTCAACTTGCTGCAGTGTTTTCTCTAGCGAAAAACTTTGTGTTATCGCAGCACTTGTAATCTCGCCCTTAGGGGCATATTTATCAAAGTGCGAGCGGACATTATATGATGTAGCGTATCATGTCTGCTGGACTTCGATAAGTGCCGACAGCATACGCTGTCAGCAGTTATCATTGCACAAGCAGTTCACCAGAACTGCTTGTGCAATACCGTCCCCTGCAGATTTGCGGCCAATCTGTGTCAATCAACCCGATCATATATGATCGGGTTGATTTCTGTCTGCTGCCTCAGAGCAGGCGGACAAGTTATGGAACAGCGGTCTTCAGCTTTCTTCTGTTTCCGGCGAGCCATTTGGATCTTGATAATTCGGCCCCCTAGAGTGGTGCTGTTCAGGGCCGCCACTAGAAATTTTGGGGCCCCTGACTTAACCATTGATCAGGCCCCCCCCCCCTTGACGTGTGCAATTTTTGACCAAGTGACTAAAATGTATATGCACTTTATTCTTAAGTGTCTATTTAAACTTGGAAATGTTGTAAATGTAGTAACACGCAAACACACAGACACACTCATACACTGAAACACACACTCACACATAAGGATTCACATATAGACACTCTAGCAGACACGCAAAGAAACACACTCAAACACAGACACCCAAACAGACACTCAGCACTTGTTTACATTGACCTGACAAGTAATGAGGTAGACTACAGTTTTGTAAAAAAAAAATGAAATTTAGAAAACAAAATATGGAGTTCTGATTATCTTTTTTGTAAAGGAAGATGCCAACTAAATGATGACAATAGCATGCAGTGGCTGAAAGGAAGGGCCCTGAACTGCCTAAACAATAATTTAAAGGTTAAATGGCGGATTAGGTGACTTCCAGAAAGGTCTCATTAGTCTCAAAGTCTGTAGAAAGATGTGAATAATCAGTAGTAAGGTCAAAATGTCCTAAAAAGGAACAGACAATGGACACACACACACACAAACTTGCACATACATCCAAGGAAACACCGACAGAGACAGACTCAGAAAACACACAAAGACATACTCACACACACACAGACACTGACAGAAAAAAAACACAAAGACATACACACACAGAGAGACAACCACATAAAACACAGAAAGACATACATACACACACCCTCACTGAGACATCCACAGAAAATACACAAATACATACACACACCCTCACAGAGACACCCACAGAAAACACAGACATACATACATACACACACACACCCTCACAGAGACGTCCACAGAAAACACACAAAGACATACACACACCCTCACATAGACACCCACAGAAAACACACACCCTCACAGAGACATCCGCAGAAAACACAGACACCCTCAGAGAGACATCCACAGAAAACACAGACATACACACCCACCCTCACAGAGGCATCCAGAGAAAATACACAAAGACAAAACATGCACACACCCTCACAGAGACACCCATAGAAAAAGCTCAAAGACATATGCACACATCCTCACAGACATCCACAGAAAATGTACAAAGACATAAACACCCACCCTCACAGAGAGACCCACAGAAAAAAATACATACACATTCATAGAGACATAAACCAAAGCACAAAGACATAAACACAGACACCCACAGAAACAGGAGGAAACATTTATGCACCTTGCATCCCCTAAATCAACAGTGTGTGAAATGCATGATAAAAAATGCAGA
Source organism: Bombina bombina (assembly GCF_027579735.1). NCBI lineage: Eukaryota > Metazoa > Chordata > Amphibia > Anura > Bombinatoridae > Bombina > Bombina bombina. Next base: position 643,140,347 of record NC_069503.1, read on the forward strand.
CATTAAGAGATCACTTTTTAAAGAATCATATTTGTAAATGTGCAAACAAAAATAATTTGTGAATTCAAAATTGTACATTAATGATCTGGGTAGATGGCTAGATGAAGAAAAGTACTTTTAAAAGGTTGACATATGTTTGTTTGTTTTTTTCCCCATTTTCCCCAACCAAGAGCACCACTTCAAATATAGTGTACACATGATCCCATCTGTCAGCTGTACTTATGGATTTTGAAAATGCTGTACTCTATATGGTCTTGGTGGAACCATAAGCTGTGGTACTCATACCATTAGATCTGGTTAAATGCAGGATTTAGGATTGTTGGTATGTATTTCAAAATTAAGCCAGCTGTAGTGTAAACTGAACAGTTTTAAGTTAACCTGTCTCATTTCAAACACTGAGCAATCTTAGTATGATAGTATAACATTTTATGAAGATGTAAAAATCTTAGATAAATTGCCTCCTTGCATCTGGAAAGTCCTTGCATAAAAGGGGCAGTAAACTGGAATGTAATATATATATATATATATATATATATATATATATATATATATATATATATATATATATATATATATATCTGCCAAAAGGGCATCCACCATTTGTGTATTGAGGAGGAAACATTTCTGCATGGTTTAAATATAGAAATTCTACAGCATTGCCAAATAATCATAAATATACTACTGCTAAAAAAAATGTTTTTATGGACCCCTGGCCCCACCATACAACTACTACTACACTGAAGTTACAATCCAAAATTGCAATCCGAAATAAAAAACATTTGCTAAGTAAGTCCTACCTCCTCTGCAAATGAAAGTGATCTGCCGTCTGACTCAGGCACACACTGTATAGTGCCAGTGCCAAGTCTGTCTCACACTGTGCATAGTGGTTTAGTGCACACTCAGAAATCCTCTCAAATGCTAATACTTTACTCCTTGTAATAACATTGCCCATGCTCAATTAGCACTCTGCTGTGGTACCCACTGGTGGCTGCCAAAATTTAATTTTTTTTAATTTATTTTTTAGTTCTTGCCTCATGGGGCCCCCCTGGCCCATTGGGCCCCTGACAGGAGTCACCCCTGTCACCCCCTGATGGCGGCCCTGGTGCTGTTACTTAGTTACATTATTAAATTAGTTTTTTTTTTAGCCTTTTTGATAACATGCACACTGACTACAGAAGTGATAAAACAACATTTTTACAAAAAACAGGTAATGAGGTCTCTAAGCTTTTTGCTTATTCAGAGTTTGATGCAGCCAGAATTGCAATCCTATGTACACAGAGTATTTCAAGAAGTCCACAGCACCAGGTAAAGTTAAAAGTGATTAAACCTTTATTTATACATTAAAACACATTTTAATGTAAAAATACAATTTTAATCACTTTTAAGTTTACCTCTAATGTGAAAATAAAGGTTTAATCACTTTTAAGTTTACCTGGTGCTGTGGAGTTCTTGAAATACTATTGGTTTGAGGGTAGCAGTAACCTTTTACCACGTGCACCACTCAAGCTATTATTCTTAAAGGGTGCTGGGATCACCTATTTTTTTTTTATGTACAGAGAGTAGAGATTTTCTTAAAAATGAACATGCTAATAATGAACCAGCATCTTTGGAACAGATAAATAAACAAAGAATTATGTGTGACCTAAATTCAGTTACATTGGCTGAATATTATAGACAGAAGAGAATACCGAGGGGACTTACATCTTACTTTATTCAGGGATAATCTTGAATATTGTGACAAATGTGAAGGGTATATTAAACAAGTGTTCATATGACATCATGATTTTGAGGTTAGAATATATACAAAAAGAACTACTCAAATTATAGATAGAAATTGATACAGTAGAAACAGCAATGAGATTCTTGAAATCAGAATCAGATTTTAAGACTATGGAGGCCAAATTATAAGAAGATATGGTGAACTATAAGAAACAATTGGAGGGTAAGAAATACAAATAATTCCAAAGAGATTTATTGGACTACCAAAATATTAAGGTTAATGAATGGCATAGCCCAGCTTTTGTACCATTTAGGAGAGATGACTGAAGATAAAAATAAGTGAATTGTTAGGTACATTTTCCTCTGATAGTGATACAAGTGACTCCTCTCAGTATTTTTCCAACAGAGGTCGAGGTTCCAGAAGGACAGGAAGAAGAACAAGAGAAGAGGGGGCAGAAACATAGGAAACACAGGCTATCAAGCGACAACAAGACAGAACAGGAGGTAGTTCAAGATGATATAGTGGTCAGTATCTCGAGTAAGACCTTTGAAGAAGCCATTATGAAAGTTCTACAAAAAAGTTTATCTTTTATTCCCTCTATTAAGCCCACTATTTTTAAAATTGAATGTGATCCACATAGATTATTTAGACAATTACACCTTAAAAGTTTTTTTTTATTAATAATCCCACATGAATAGATACATTGGAAATAGAGGATTCCCCTTTTCAATATCATCTTAGGGGTATTAAACCAAAAGTACATTTAATACACCTCCAACTAATTCTAGGGGGGAAGCATATATCACACAAGTTAAAGAGTTTGATTAATTTCATAGAACATTTAAATCTAGACAGCAGCACAATCTTATAACTACACAAAGAGCGCTTATCTATGATATACATTATTCCAGTATTCTATATTTTGCCCAAAATCCATAAGGATCTGAGAGAACCAACAGGACACCACATAGTGACAGGGATAGAATCAATTTTTCCACCTAGTGCACTATTTGTCGACAATTTGATCAGACCTCTGCTGGGGGATTTAGATCTTGGGGCATATTTATATGCTCCATAACCTGTCCACCTGCTCTGAGAAATCACCAGAAATCAAAATGATCAAATACAATTGGGTTGATTGACACCCCCCGATTGGCCGCAAATCTGCAGGGGGCTCCTATTTAAGAAAGAGGGATATTGGATAAGGAGGCTAGACATATTGTCCCCAGGGGTTCTCAAAAGGGTTATCTCTTTGGGTCACTTCGTGTAATGATGATTTGTCAATGCGGTTGCTTTAATGCAATAGATCATTTGAAGATAGAGTAGAGATTGTTTACAATAGAGTGGTAAAGAATAATAAGTATTTTTATAAATAGAAGGCTTGTATAGACAATGGGATCCACCTTACTACTATGTACTATGTAGATTGCACTAGGTTTTATATGGGGCTATATTACAAGTGCAGAGGTATTTTCAGCTTCTGCAAGATCGCTAATTGCACTAGAATTTTTGGGCTTGTCAAATTGCGCTGGTATTATGAGTTGAAAGTTAAAAGTTACCCATCTTGCGCTAACCCGATGAGTGAAAACAGCTTACTTTTAGCGCAATTAGACTGTTGCGCAAACAATAGACTATTCCCCCATAGAATTCAATGGAGAAAAAAGTTTTAAAAAGAATAACACCCGACTTGCACGCAAACACGACTGAATATTCTCATATATGCATACCCGATCGCATAATAAGCGCAAGTCTGACATGAAAATATGAATATTGCATAAATATGCTTTTACATGTCTTCATCTACCTAACGGCAAAGGGCTTCCTATGCACTTCTGTATACAGTATGTCTGTAAATACATATACTCATATAAATACATAAATATATATAAAGACATATATAGACATATAAATATACATACATATCCATCTTTAGACATGTAGATGTATGTATCTCAATGTTAAAGCCCTTTGCCTGCTTTTTTTCATCTAACACCTGAGATATCATATCTTTGAGCCTTTATAACTTTTTTTGTGCAATTTTATTTTAATACTTTTTATAATATATTGTTATTGAGGATTCTAGCATAAATCACAATTGCGCTTACGCGATCAAGATTGCACTCAACTTGTAATATGAGCATTATTTAACCAGCTTGCAAACAATCGCGAAATCCCAAGCATAATCATTTGCATGCCACTTGCAATCTAGCCCATAGTTGGATGTCTCTCAAATTGAAAATTACAATTAAAATTATAATTCACAATGTAGATTGATAGATTGGTCCAAATTATTGACAATGTATTATTTAACTTGCACTAGTATGAAATCATATCTATATGGACATTATAGACATATTTAATATAGTAGTAACATGAGGTTTGGATCATATTGGATAATATTATGTTAGATTAATTTCTCTCCCTGTATCCTATTTTGATTTTTTGGGAATCTAGTACATTAAGTGGTTTAGTTATATGTGACATATGAGCTGCACAATTATAGATTGAAATATAGATATGTATATAAAATGTATTATATGGGATTCAACCTTTAGTTGAGAGACGCAATGTGTATTTCGGTGACGTATGTATCAGGTGTGCATGATCTATCTAATGATGCTGAAGCACCTATTTCAAGGGGTGAATAGAGACACTGAATATACTCCATGAAAAATGGTGGAGGCCCAAAATGTGCATCAAGTTGTTTGCCGATGCCGTCAATTTGTATGCTTCGGCCCGGTATTATACCAACATTATATGATCGTCCTAGTACCTAGTGCATGCATGGATACAACACAGACTGTATGGCTTCCTAGGTGGCCCTTGTATACAACTGAGATGGCCAAAGCATCCACCTTATTTATCTGGTGGTATTAGGAACGCATCTAACCAAACGTATTTTGACAATTGCATTTGAATATGTGTGAGCCTCTAAACATTTTGGCATACTTGCTTGGGAAATATGCATTAGTTGCATAGATCTAAGAATATTTGATGCTATACAGGAACTGGAAAATACATGACATCCATGAGAGATTGTCTATTATTGGGGAACCGCACTGTATGAAATATATTTTGGTCTAAGTTATATATAAGTGGTTCAAGAGAAGAAGGTTCAGATGGTGCAATATATAGGTTCCTTATAACTATGGAACTGTGGATTACGTTATAAGACTTGTCCAGAAATAGATATATACTTGCATTGTGTGGATTACAAAATACTATATAAAAGAAAATTGACTCTTTATGGGCTTTATGAAACAAAACATATATTTTTTATGACAGAGCTTAGAGACGGTTTACCTTTACTTTTAGGATTACAAGTGTATGAATCTTTTTCTTTGAGACTTACCTGGTGGCTTTTTTTACCAGATATAAATGAGGTGACAACAGTTAGCTTCCACCCTGGGAATACATAGGGAGGTGTATAGGACATTATGCCCAGATTATAAGTAGAGCACAAAATATTGCTATTGCAAGATAGATATTTGCGCTCCACTTTGTAATACCAGTGCACGAAATTTGGTATTACAAGTTAGGTGCAATGTGAACGCTACCTCGCCTTCACATTGCACCGAAGCATTGTGCTCATGAGAGGACACTTCTATAGGCTCCAATGGGAGCCTCATTCCCATGCTGTCAGACACGGCATGAGAACCTAGTGCAGCGAAGGAGGTAAGTCGCGCAGTGTTGGGCAGCAAATTTAAATATATATGTATTTGAAAAAATACATATACTGTATATTTATGTGTTTATATGAGTATATAAAACAACAAAAAATATTGGTGCACATCCAACCACTTAAGTCCACTCTTTCATGGCATATTTGTATATGCTTCTGTCTGCCAAATATACTTACATAGCTTCTAATAAGATTGGGATAAATATCTCGCAATAATATGAGCCTATATCTGTGCTGCAAAAACAAATATACTTCTATCTGCTAAATATACTTACATAGTTCAAATAAAATTGGGATTAGCATCTCGCAATAATATTGACTTATATTTATACTGCAAAAAAAAAATAAAAAAATTTTTGCTTTAAAAAAATGCCTTTAAATGAAATGGGATCTTAGTCACACAATATGATCATATTCTGCTAAGCCAGTCACCACTTTCAAGGGGCGCGATCCGATATAGATCGCAGTTTGCGGCGCAAGCGAGGGAATCGGCGTCGCCCGCAGTTTCAGCTCGCAACTCGAGCTATCCCATATAAGTCGCCGTCAGATGCTAACGTGCCGTAAGTCTGACAAACCAGCGATGTCCAGAAATCTGCGTAAGTACAAATTTCTGGCGTCGCCAGTGATTTGCGGCAAGTTAGAAACTGCCGGCGCCTATAAAACCTGACTAAAGTCTAAAACACCCGCACTGTCTAACACGCCTCCCTAACATAGCCCGACAAGTCTAACACGCCTCCCTAACATAGCCCGACACGTCTAACCCTCTATCCGCTATCCCCCCTCACTATCCTAACAATAAAAAAGCTATTAACCCCTAAACCGCCGCTCCCGGACCCCGCCGCAACCTAATAAAGTTATTAACCCCTAAACCGCCGCTCCCGTACCCCGCCGCAACCTAATAAAGTTATTAACCCCTAAACCGCCGCTCCTGTACCCCGCCGCCAGCTATATTATATCTATAACCCCCTAAAGTGAGCCCCTAACACCGCCGCCATCTATATTAAAATTATTAACCCCCAATGTAAGCCCCTTACACCGCCGCCATCTCTATTAAAATGATTAACCCCTAATTTAATCTACCTACCCCGCCGCCAGCTATATTATCTATATTAACCCTAAGTATATTATAGTTAATATAGGTATTACATTATATATATTAACTATATTAACCCTAATTATATTAGGGTTAATATAGTTAATATAGTTACTATAGAATTTATATTAACTATATTAACTCTATCTAACCCTAACACCCCTAACTAAATTTATATTAAAATAATCTAATTCATTTATAAACTAAAATATTCCTATTTAAATCTAAATACTTACCTATAAAATAAACCCTAAGATAGCTACAATATAATTAATAATTACATTGTAGCTATGTTAGGGTTAATATTTATTTTACAGGTAAATTGTTAATTATTTTAAGTAGGTATAATAGCTATTAAATAGTTATTAACTATTTAATATCTACCTAGTTAAAATAATTACCCAATTACCTGTAAAATAAATCCTAACCTAAGTTACAAATACACCTACACTATCAATAAATTAAATCAACTACAAACATCTATCTAAAAATACAATTAAATTAACTAAACTAAATTACAAAAAAAAACAAACACTAAATTACAAAAAATAAAAAAAGATTACAAGATTTTTAAGCTAATTACACCTATTCTAAGCCCCCTAATAAAATAATAAACCCCCAAAATAAAAAAAAATTCCCTGCCCTATTCTAAATTAAACAAATTTCAAAGCTATTTACCTTACCAGCCCTTAAAAGGGCCTTTTGTGGGGCATGCCCCAAAGAATTCAGCTCTTTTGCATACAAATACAATACCCCCCCCATTACAACCCACCACCCACATACCCCTATTCTAAAACCACCCAAACCCCCCTTAAAAAAGCCTAACACTACCCCCCTGAAGATCTCCCTACCTTGTCTTCACCACACCGGGCCGAACTCCTGATCCGATCCGGGCGATGTCTTCCTCCAAGCGGCAAAGAAGAATTCTTCCTCCGGCGACGTCTTCCTCCAAGCGGCAGCAAAGTCTTCATTCTTCCGGCGGCATCTTCAATCTTCTTTCTTCGCTCCGCCGCTGCGGAGCATCCATCCCGGCCGACTACTGAACTTGGAATGAGGTACCTTTAAATGACGTCATCCAAGATGGCGTCCGCCGAATTCCGATTGGCTGATAGGATTCTATCAGCCAATCGGAATTAAGTTAAAAAAATCTGATTGGCTGATTGAATCAGCCAATCAGATTCAAGTTCAATCCGATTGGCTGATCCAATCAGCCAATCAGATTGAGCTCGCATTCTATTGGCTGATCGGAACAGCCAATAGAATGCGAGCTCAATCTGATTGGCTGATTGGATCAGCCAATCGGATTGAACTTGAATCTGATTGGCTGATTCCATCAGCCAATCAGAATATTCCTACCTTAATTCGGCGGACGCCACCTTGGATGACGTCATTTAAAGGTACCTCATTCCAAGTTCAGTAGTCGGCCGGGATGGATGCTCCGCAGCGGCGGAGCGAAGAAAGAAGATTGAAGATGCCGCCGGAAGAATGAAGACTTTGCTGCCGCTTGGAGGAAGACGTCGCCGGAGGAAGAATTCTTCTTTGCCACATGGAGGAAGACATCGCCCGGATCGGATCAGGAGTTCGGCCCGGTGTGGTGAAGACAAGGTAGGGAGATCTTCAGGGGGGTAGTGTTAGGCTTTTTTAAGGGGGGTTTGGGTGGTTTTAGAATAGGGGTATGTGGGTGGTGGGTTGTAATGGGGGGGTATTGTATTTGTATGCAAAAGAGCTGAATTCTTTGGGGCATGCCCCACAAAAGGCCCTTTTAAGGGCTGGTAAGGTAAAGAGCTTTGAAATTTGTTTAATTTAGAATAGGGCAGGGAATTTTTTTTATTTTGGGGGTTTATTATTTTATTAGGGGGCTTAGAATAGGTGTAATTAGCTTAAAAATCTTATAATCTTTTTTTATTTTTTGTAATTTAGTGTTTGTTTTTTTTTGTAATTTAGTTTAGTTAATTTAATTGTATTTTTAGATAGATGTTTGTAGTTGATTTAATTTATTGATAGTGTAGGTGTATTTGTAACTTATGTTAGGATTTATTTTACAGGTAATTGGGTAATTATTTTAACTAGGTAGATATTAAATAGTTAATAACTATTTAATATCTATTATACCTACTTAAAATAATTAACAATTTACCTGTAAAATAAATATTAACCCTAACATAGCTACAATGTAATTATTAATTATATTGTAGCTATCTTAGGGTTTATTTTATAGGTAAGTATTTAGATTTAAATAGGAATATTTTAGTTTATAAATGAATTAGATTAATTTAATATAAATTTAGTTAGGGGTGTTAGGGTTAGATAGAGTTAATATAGTTAATATAAATACTATAGTAACTATATTAACTATATTAACCCTAATATAATTAGGGTTAATATAGTTAATATATATAATGTAATACCTATATTAACTATAATATACTTAGGGTTAATATAGATAATATAGCTGGCGGCGGGGTAGGTAGATTAAATTAGGGGTTAATCATTTTAATAGAGATGGCGGCGGTGTAAGGGGCTTACATTAGGGGTTAATAATATTAATATAGCTGGCGGCGGTATAGGGGGATTAGATTAGGGGTTAATAATTTTTATATAGGTGGCGGCGGTGTAAGGGGTCAGATTAGGGGATAGATAAGGTAGATGGCGGCGGTTTTAGGGGCTCACAGTAGGGGGTTAGTTTATGTAGATGGCGGCGGGGTCCGGGAGCGGCGGTTTAGGTGTTAATAACTTTATTAGGGATTTTGGGGGGGGGGATCGCGGTTGACAGGTAGATAGACATTGCGCATGCGTTAGGTGTTAGGTTTATTTTAGCTGCCAGTTTAGGGAGTTACGGGGCTCCAATAGTCAGCGTAAGGCTTCTTACGGCTGCTTTTTGTGGCGAGGTGAAAATGGAGTAAGTTTTCTCCATTTTCGCCACGTAAGTCCTTACGCTGCATATTGGATACCAAACTGCGCGGGTTTGGTATACCTGCCTATAGCCCAAAAAACTACGAGCGACGGCAGAAATATACGCGCGTAACTTCTAGGTTACGCCGTATATAGGATACCAAACCCGCGCAAATATTGGCGTCGCCGGCTTTTGCGGGCGACGATTTTTATCGGATCGACCCCAAGGTGTCCTACAAAGACTGGTCCTACTCTAACCAGTTTACACACTGCAGCAAGTCATGTCTACACAGTGTGAAGCTTTCTAGCTTATTAAGTATATTTATCTGGAACACACCTGGGCTGGGTGGCGTGCATTAACCAAAGGGGAGGGATTTGGTCAGCTCCCTATTTAAGAAATACAACAAAGGTTTTTTTTTGGTTAAGCACACCACGAAAGGACTGTTTAATCTTAACACACATATTGTGGGAGTGCTACCAAAGTGACCAAAATAATTACAAAACAACAAAAAATATTGGTGCACATCCAACCACTTAAGTCCACTCTTTCATGGCATATTTGTATATGCTTCTGTCTGCCAAATATACTTACATAGCTTCTAATAAGATTGGGATAAATATCTTGCAATAATATGAGCCTATATCTGTGCTGCAGAAACAAAACATATATTTTTTATGACAGAGCTTAGAGACGGTTTACCTTTACTTTTAGGATTACAAGTGTATTCATTTTTTTCTTTTTTTTTAGATATTTGCGCTCCACTTTGTAATACCAGTGCACGAAATGTGGTATTACAAGTTAGGTGCAATGTGAACGTGACCTCGCCTTCACATTGCACCGAAGCATTGTGCTCATGAGAGGACACTTCTATAGGCTCCAATGGGAGCCTCATTCCCATGCTGTCAGACACGGCATGAGAACCTAGTGCAGCGAAGGAGGTAAGTCACGCATTGCTGGGCAGCAAATTTAAATATATATGTATTTGAAAAAATACATATACTGTATATTTATGTGTTTATATGTGTATATACACATATGAACACATAAATATGTATGTATATAAGCATATACATATATATTTATATAGAAAACACAGTTCCCCATAGACTGCTATATAATGGCATTTTTCAGTGCTGTTTTTTTTCACATCCCACACCCGCACACTTTAACTCTTAAAAACTGCTTAGTATTTTTTTGTTTTGTTTTTAAATTATACATATATATATATATATATATATATATATATATATATATATATATATATATATTAAAAGAAACCTCACATTTTTGGGGGGGTGCTTACGGACACGGCCAGCTTCAAAAACGTGCTCGTGCACGATTCCCCCATAGGAAACAATGGGGCTGTTTGAGCTGAAAAAAAACCTAACACCTGCAAAAAAGCCGCGTTCAGCTCCTAACGCAGCCTCATTGTTTGCTATGGGGAAACACTTCCTACGTCTGCACCTAACACTCTAACATGTACCCCGAGTCTAAACACCCCTAACCTTACACTTATTAACCCCTATTCTGCCGCCCCCGCTATCGCTGACCCCTGCATATTATTATTAACCCTTAATCTGCCGCTCCGTAAACCGCCGCTACATACATTATCCCTATGTACCCCTTATCTGCTGCCCCTAACACCGCCGACCCCTATATTATATTTATTAACCCCAAATCTGCCCCCCACAACGTCGCCTCCACCTGCCTACACTTATTAACCCCTAATCTGCCGAGCGGACCGCACCGCTATTATAATAAAGTTATTAACCCCTAATCCGCCTTACTCCCGCCTCAATAACCCTATAATAAATGGTATTAACCCCTAATCTGCCCTCCCTAACATCGCCGACACCTAACTTCAATTATTAACCCTTAATCTGCCGACTGGAGCTCACCGCTCTTCTAATACATGTATTAACCCCTAAAGCTAAGTCTAACCCTAACCCTAACACCCCCCTAAGTTAAATATAATTTAAATCTAACGAAATAAATTAACTCTTATTAAATAAATTATTCCTATTTAAAGTTAAATACTTACCTGTAAAATAAATCCTAATATAGCTACAATATAAATTATAATTATATTATAGCTATTTTAGGATTAATATTTATTTTACAGGTAACTTTGTATTTATTTTAACCAGGTACAATAGCTATTAAATAGTTAGCCCCGCAAAGGGCCCTGTTCAGGGCTGGTAAGGTAAAAGAGCTTTGAACTTTTTTAATTTAGAATAGGTTAGGGCATTTTTTATTTTGGGGGTCTTTGTTATTTTATTAGGGGGCTTAGAGTAGGTGTAATTAGTTTAAAATTGTTGTAATATTTTTCTAATGTTTGTAAATATTTTTTTATTTTTTGTAACTTAGTTATTTTTTATTTTTTGTACTTTAGTTAGCTTATTTAATTGTAGTTTTTTGTAGGTATTTTATTTAATTCATTTATTGATAGTGAAGTGTTAGGTTTAATTGTAGGTAATTGTAGGTAGTTTATTTAATTTATTTATTGATAGTGTAGTGTTAGGTTTAATTGTAACTTAGGTTAGGATTTATTTTACAGGTAATTTTGTAATTATTTTAACTATTTTAGCTATTAAATAGTTCTTAACTATTTAATAGCTATTGTACCTGGTTAAAATAAATACAAAGTTGTCTGTAAAATAAATATTAATCCTAAAATAGCTACAATATAATTATAATTTATATTGTAGCTATATTAGGGTTTATTTTACAGGTAAGTATTTAGATTTAAATAGGAATAATTTATTTAATAAGAGTTAATTTATTTTGTTAGAATACAATTATATTTAACTTAAGGGGGTGTTAGGGTTAGGGTTAAAATTAGCTTTAGGGGTTAAAAATTTTATTAGAGTAGCGGTGAGCTCCGATCGGCAGATTAGGGGTTAATACTTTAAGTTAGGTGTCGGCGTTGTTAGGGAGGGCAGATTAGGGGTTAATACTATTTATTATAGGGTTATTGAGGCGGGAGTGAGGCGGATTAGGGGTTAATAACTTTATTATAGTAGCGGTGAGATCCGCTCGGCAGATTAGGGGTTAATAAGTGTAGGCAGGTGGAGGCGACGTTGAGGGGGCAGATTAGGGGTTAATAAATATAATATAGGGGTCGGCGGTGTTAGGGGCAGCAGATTAGGGGTACATAGGGATAATGTAGCTGGCGGCGCTTTGCAGTCGGCAGATTAGGGGTTAAATATTGTAGGTAGCTGGCGGCGACGTTGTGGGGGGCAGGTTAGGGGTTAATAAATATAAAAAAGGGTCGGCGGTGTTAGGGGCAGCAGATTAGGGGTACATAAGTATAACGTAGGTGGCGGTCGGCAGATTAGGGGTTAAAAAAATTGAATCGAGTGGCGGCGATGTGGGGGGACCTCAGTTTAGGGGTACATAGGTAGTTTATGGGTGTTAGTGTACTTTAGAGCACAGTAGTTAAGAGCTTTATAAACCAGCGTTAGCCCAGAAAGCTCTTAACTACTGACATTTTTCTGCGGCTGGAGTTTTGTCGTTAGATTTCTAACGCTCACTTCAGCCACGACTCTAAATACCGGCGTTAGAAAGATCCCATTGAAAAGATAGGATACGCAATTGACGTAAGGGGATCTGCGGTATGGAAAAGTCGCGGCTGGAAAGTGAGCGTTAGACCCTTTCCTGACTGACTCCAAATACCGGCGGTAGCCTAAAACCAGCGTTAGGAGCCTCTAACGCTGGTTTTGACGGCTACCGCCAAACTCTGGCCTAGATTTAGAGTTTGGCGGTAGCCGTCAAAACCAGCGCCGCCACTCGATTAAATTTTTTTAACCCTTAATCTGCCGACCGCCACCTACGTTATCCTTATGTACCCCTAATCTGCTGCCCCTAACACTGCCGACCCCTATATTATATTTATTAACCCCTAACCTGCCCCCCACAACGTCGCCGCCAGCTACCTACAATAATTAACCCCTAATCTGCCGACTGCAAAGCGTCGCTACTTACGTTATCCTTATGTACCCCTAATCTGCTGCCCCTAACATCGCCGACCCCTATATTATATTTATTAACCCCTAACCTGCCCCCCTCAACGTCGCCTCCACCTGCCTACACTTGTTAACCCCTAATCTGCCGAGCGGATCTCACCGCTACTTTAATAAAGTTATTAACCCCTAATCCGCCTCACTCCCGCCTCAATAACCCTATAATAAATAGTATTAACCCCTAATCTGCCCTCCCTAACATCGCCGACACCTAACTTAAAGTATTAACCCCTAATCTGCCGATCGGAGCTCACCGCTACTCTAATAAATTTTTTAACCCCTAAAGCTAATTTTAACCCTAACCCTAACACCTAACACCCTAAACCCTAAGTTAAATATAATTTTATTCTAACTAAATAAATTAACTCTTATTAAATAAATTATTCCTATTTAAAACTAAATACTTACCTGTAAAATAAACAATAATATAGCTACAATAAAAATTATAATTATATTGTAGCTATTTTAGGATTAATATTTATTTTACAGGCAACTTTGTATTTATTTTAACCAGGTAAAATAGCTATTAAATAGTTAAGAACTATTTAATTGTTAAAATAGTTGAAATAATTACAAAATTACCTGTAAAATAAATCCTAACCTAAGTTACAATTAAACCTAACACTACACTATCAATAAATAAATTAAATAAACTACCTACAATTATCTACAATTAAACCTAACACTACACTATCAATAAATTAATTAAATACAATACCTACAATTATCTACAATTAAACCTAACACTACACTATCAATAAATTAATGAAATACAATACCTACAAATAACTACAATGAAATAAACTAACTAAAGTACAAAAAATAAAAAAGAACTAAGTTACAAAAACTAAAAAAATATTTACAAACATTAGAAAAATATTACAACAATTTTAAACTAATTACACCTACTCTAAGCCCCCTAATAAAATAACAAAGCCCCCCAAAATAAAAAATGCCCTACCCTATTCTAAATTAAAAAAGTTCAAAGCTCTTTTACCTTACCAGCCCTGAACAGGGCCCTTTGCGGGGCATGCCCCAAGAAATTCAGCTCTTTTGCCTGTAAAAAAAACACATACAATACCCCCCCCGACATTACAACCCACCACCCACATACCCCTAATCTAACCCAAACCCCCCTTAAATAAACCTAACACTAAGCCCCTGAAGATCTTCCTACCTTATCTTCACCATACCAGGTTCACCGATCGGTCCTCGGAAGTGTTGATCCAAGCCCAAGCGGGGGGCTAAAGAGTGACGTCCATCCTCGGGCTGAAGTCTGGATCCAAGCGGCGGCTGAAGAAATCCATCATCGGGCTGAAGTCGGAAGTCCATCATCGGGATGAAGTCTTCTATCAAGCCTCATCTTCAATCTTCTTTCTTCTGGAGTGGAGCGGAGCCATCTTCTTTCCAACCAACGCGGAACATCCTCTTCAACCGATGCCTACTCGCCGAATGACGGTTCCTTTAAATGACGTCATCCAAGATGGCGTCCCTCGAATTCCGATTGGCTGATAGGATTCTATCAGCCAATCGGAATTAAGGTAGGAATATTCTGATCGGCTGATCCGATCATCCAATCAGATTGAGCTCGCATTCTATTGGCTGTTCCGATCAGCCAATAGAATGCAAGCTCAATCTGATTGGCTGATTGGATCAGCCAATCGGATTGAACTTGATTCTGATTGGCTGATTCCATCAGCCAATCAGAATATTCCTACCTTAATTCCGATTGGCTGATAGAATCCTATCAGCCAATCGGAATTCGAGGATTGCCATCTTGGATGACGTCATTTAAAGGAACCATCATTCGGCGAGTAGGCGTCGGTTGAAGAGGATGTTCCGCGTCGGTTGGAAAGAAGATGGCTCCGCTCTGCTCCAGAAGAAAGAAGATTGAAGATGCGGCTTGATAGAAGACTTCATCCTGATGATGGACTTCCGACTTCAGCCCGATGATGGATTTCTTCAGCCGCCGCTTGGATCCAATCTTCAGCCCAAGGATGGGCGTCACTCTTCAGCCACCCGCTTGGGCTTGGATCAACACTTCCGAGGACCGATCGGTGAACCTGGTATGGTGAAGATAAGGTAGGAAGATCTTCAGGGGCTTAGTGTTAGGTTTATTTAAGGGGGGTTTGGGTTAGATTAGGGGTATGTGGGTGGTGGGTTGTAATATGGGGGGGGGTATTGTATGTTTTTTTTTTACAGGCAAAAGAGCTGAATTTCTTGGGGCATGCCCCGCAAAGGGCCCTGTTCAGGGCTGGTAAGGTAAAAGAGCTTTGAACTTTTTTAATTTAGAATAGGGTAGGGCATTTTTTATTTTGGGGGGCTTTGTTATTTTATTAGGGGGCTTAGAGTAGGTGTAATAAGTTTAAAATTGTTGTAATATTTTTCTAATGTTTGTAAATATTTTTTTATTTTTTGTAACTTAGTTCTTTTTTATTTTTTGTACTTTAGTTAGTTTATTTCATTGTAGTTATTTGTAGATATTTTATTTAAATAATTTATTGATAGTGTAGTGTTAGGTTTAATTGTAGATAATTGTAGGTATTGTATTTAATTAATTTATTGATAGTGTAGTGTTAGGTTTAATTGTAGATAATTGTAGGTAGTTTATTTAATTTATTTATTGATAGTGTAGTGTTAGGTTTAATTGTAACTTAGGTTAGGATTTATTTTACAGGTAATTTTGTAATTATTTTAACTATTTTAGCTATTAAATAGTTCTTAACTATTTAATAGCTATTGTACCTGGTTAAAATAAATACAAAGTTACCTGTAAAATAAATATAAATCCTAAAATAGCTATAATATAATTATAATTTATATTGTAGCTATATTAGGATTTATTTTTCAGGTGAATATTTAGCTTTAAATAGGAATAAGTTATTTAATAAGAGTTAATTTATTTCGTTAGATAAAAATTATATTTAACTTAGGGGGGTGTAAGGGTTAGGGTTAGACTTAGCTTTAGGGGTTGATACATTTATTAGAATAGCGGTGAGCTCCAGTAGGCAGATTAGGGGTTAATGTTTGAAGTTAGGTGTCGGCGATGTTAGGGAGGGCAGATTAGGGGTTATTAAAGGGTTTTTGAGTCGGGAGTGAGGCGGATTAGGGGTTAATAACTTTATTATAATAGCGGTGTGGTCCGCTCTGCAGATTAGGGGTTAATAAGTGTAGGCAGGTGGAGGCGACGTTGTGGGGGGCAGATTAGGGGTTAATAAATATAATATAGTTGTCGGCGGTGTTAGGGGCAGCAGATTAGGGGTACATAGGGATAATGTAAGTAGCGGCGGTTTACGGAGCAGCAGATTAGGGGTTAAATAAAATATGCTGGGGTCAGCGATAGCGGGGGCGGCAGAATAGGGGTTAATAAGTGTAAGGTTAGGGGTGTTTAGACTCGGGGTACATGTTAGAGTGTTAGGTGCAGACGTAGGAAGTGTTTCCCCATAGACAACAATGGGGCTGCGTTAGGAGCTGAACGCGGCTATTTTGCAGGTGTTAGGTTTTTTCAGCTCAAACAGCCCCATTGTTTTCTATGGGGGAATCGTGCACGAGCACGTTTTTGAAGCTGGCCGCGTCCGTAAGCACTGCTTGTATCGAGAGTTGAAGTTGCGTTAAATATGCTCTACGCTCCTTTTTTGGAGCTTAACGCAGCCATTCTGTGAACTCTCAATACCAGCGGGATTTAAAAGGTGCGGCCAGAAAAAAGCCAGCATTAGCTACGCACCCCTTTGGCCGCAGAACTCTAAATCTAGGCGTCTAAATCTAGGCCTATCTGTCTTGTGCATCCTATTATATGCTAACGTCTTTGAGTTATATGGGTTTGCAGTAATATTGTTTGACTTAGTTTAGAGTGGTATTGTTACTTAGTTACATTACTAAATAACTTTTTTTTTAAATAGCCACAAGATATCTACAAAGACTTACTAAAGTGATAGGAAAGTCAAAATTAAACTTGTATGATTCAGATAGAGCATTCCATTTTAAGACACTTTTATATTAACTTCCATTTTCAAATATGGTTTGTTCTCTTGGTATCCCTTATTTAAAAAGAATACGCACATATCCCACACCAGTGGAAGCTAGCTCCTGATTGGTGCCTGCACACATGTGTCTGTTGTGATTGGCTAACTAGATGTGTTTAGCTAGCTGCTAGCAGTACAATTTTGTTCCTTCAGAAAAGGATAATGAAGGAAAATGTTGGAGTTCCCTTTCCCTTTAAGGGCCTAGAGGTGTTGAAAATCTAAAACTGACCTTGAAAAGGTCTTGACTTATAATTGGATTACGAATACTGAAAACTTTTCGCCCAATTAGGAGAAATTGGAATTATATTGAGGATCCAAAAACTCAATTGCAAATGCAGAAAATAGCTAAAAACTTACCATTATAATTGCACCAAATCAAAAAGTAGCCTTTTCATTTGGAAAAAAAGCTGAATAAGCTGCAGCCAGTAGACTGTGTTTAAGGCCTGTATAAGATATATATATATATATATATATATATATATATATATATATATATATATATATATATATATATATATATATAAGCAGAAAGGACAAGCGCACTCCAAGGGAAACTTTTATTCACTTTCGGTATTGAGTAACTCCAATACAGCAAAAAAGTCTGAAGAGAATATAATGACTTTCGTCACAACCTATACGGGTGATAAAAATGGGATTGCATCGGCAATCAGAAGCATTGGGAGATCATCATTAGTGATTACACACTGCCCCTGTTCAATTCACCTGCCCCACGTATAGGATATAGGAGGGCAAGATCCCTGAGGGACTATTTGGTCCAGACCGACCCACAGAAATCCTATAAGAAAACGACATGGTTAGATACCAACAAGCCTGGGGTGTACTGATGTTTAGGATAAACAACATGTGGAGGATTGATTATCGGTCCTTCTTTCACGCATCCCCATAGGAGAAAGGATTATAAACATAAGTACAGGCTTACCTGTACTACTACACAAATTGTATATTTACTCCACTGTATATGTGGCCTTTATTATTTAAATATTTATATATAACCCCAATTCCGAAAAAAGTTGAGACGGAATGGAAAATGCAAATAAAATAAACAAAAAGTAATTTGAAAATTCAATTCACCCTGTAGTATATTGAAAACATATTCGGTTAGATTACGAGTTGTGCCTTAGGCCTAAAAAGCAGCATTGGCCAGTCTCAATGCTGCTTTTTAATGCCCGCTGGTATTACGAGTCTTGAAATGACAGGCTCACCGCTCACTTTTTTGGCCAGACTCGGAAATACCGCAAATCCACTTACGTCAATTGTGTATCCTATATTTTCAATGGGACTTGCATAGCGCTGGTATTACGAGTCTGACCAAAAGCGAGCAGTAGATCCTCTCCTGTCAAGCCTGGTACCGCATTTTAAAGTCAGTAGTTAAGAGTTTTACACTACAACGCCGTAGCATAAAACTCTTAACTAAAGTGCTAAAAAGTACACTAACACCCATAAACTACTTATTAAGCCCTAAACCGAGGCCCCCCCCCCCACATCGCAAACACTAAAATAAATATTTTAACACCTAATCTGCCAAACTGGACATTGCCGCCACAATAATAAATATATTAACCCTAAACCACCACACTCCTGCATCGCAAACAATAGTTAAATATTATTAACCCCTAATCTACCATCCCTAACATCGCCGACACCTACCTACATTTATTAACCCCTAATCTGCCACCCACAACGTCGCTGCCACTATATTAAATGTATTAACCCCTAAACCTAAGTCTAACCCTAACCCCCCCTAACTTAAATATAATTACAAAAAATCTAAATAAAATTACTACAATTACCTAAATTATTCCTATTTAAAACTAAATACTTACCTATAAAATAAACCCTAAGATAGCTACAATATAACTAATAGTTACACTGTAGCTACCTTAGGGTTTATTTTTATTTTACAGGCAACTTTGTATTTATTTTAACTAGGTAGAATAGTTATTAAATAGTTATTAACTATTTAATAACTACCTAGTTAAAATAAAGACAAATTTACCTGTAAAATAAAACCTAACCTAAGTTACACTAATAACTAACACTACACTATAATTAAATACATTTACTAAATTAAAAACAATTAATTACAATTAAATAAAATTATCTAAAGTACAAAAAACAAACACTAAATTACAGAAAATAACATAATTATTACAAGATTTTTAAACTAATTACACCTACTCTAATCCCCCTAACAAAATAAAAAAGCCCCCAAAATAAAGAAGCACTACCTACACTAAATTACAAATAGCCCTTAAAAGGGCCTTTTGCTGGGCATTGCCCCAAAGTAATCAGCTCTTTTACCTGTAAAAAAAGTACAAATACCCCCCCAACATTAAAACCCACCACCCACACAACCAACCCTACTCTAAAACCCACCCAATCCCCCTTAAAAAAACCTAACACTAAAAGGGCGGAGCTAGCCTTGAAAGGGAGAAGACGCAGCTTGATAGAGCTCTAGCACCTTTTAGAACTATAAAGGCATAAATTCATAGAAATTAGGTGTCCCTTATGGGCACAAAGCTACCCTAATACACCGGAGGACCTGCTGATATCATTAGGTCGGGGCTCTGACCATATTTCACCTCCTTTAGCCTCCTTTCTCTATCAGCGGTATTGTCCGGCTCATCTGAGCAAGTTATAGCCGGAGGGGTAACTCAGAAGAAGAGAGTGCTGGACAGGGCGACTTGGTGATCTGACTTATTCACCAAGATCGAGAGTGAGCACACAGAGGGTGATAGAGCCGTCAATGTTAGGCGGCATACAAAGTGACTCCACTGCGGACCGGGAACTACTGGCGCGAACGGCGCCATAACTGTGATCAACGTCACGAGAAGGAGGCCTGCAGCGGAGTGCTCGCAACCAAACAACAGCGCAGCACATAGTACTGACCCTCAGCTGTTGGAGTCTTCATCCTGTGGCGGTCTACAAACCGCTAGTCAGCTCATCTTGCTGCCGTGGTGATCCGACGGACTGAGCATCTGTAGGGGAGTTGGCAGCAAACTGACCTCTTGTCCTGGTCGGGGCGCCTCTCAGGAGAAGTTTGTGCTTAAAGGGCAAGCAGAGATCTAAGGAACAGGTGTTGAAGGCCCTCTCGGTAGAACTAACTACACCAGAGACTTTTGTGAGTAACCTGGGGGGCACACTGTGCTGGGGAGGTGATCGCAACGCTGCACAGCTGGGCATACTAAAACTAATTATTTAAGCTGCATATTTATCTGCACCCTACGTAAAAATAAACCTTCTCATACAATTCTGGGGCTGAGCTTTTTTGAGAGTAATAATCTGTCTACAACCCCTTCTCCTGCCCTGAACAACTTTGGGAGAGACTTATTACCAACTACACCTCAGCATAACGCTACTGCAGGCTAGGCCCCTCAAACCCTATACTTGCCTCAACTCCCAGCTGCATACAATACCCCCCACTGGAGTGCATAATACATTAACATGACATCAGAGGCTCTGCAACTGTTAACATAAACTCCATCTAGACTCCCCCTTTTCCTTTAGGGGACCTGGGTTGGGACCCTACCCTCAGTTGTTCATATTCATCTGTCCTTGAGAGGCATCACTGGAACTGCTCTACATTAATAGAGGGTCACACATCTGCCTTTTTGAGTAAAGTGTACCACATTGTTAAAATTGTGTTTGCCCTGTATAGTTAAATTATATTTTTTGTGACCCCCTGCTAACCCTCAATTGGGACCCCTGGAGTATATCGCAACTCAACAAAGCTGCTGCGTCAGCTCAGGTGTCCCTGAATCTGCATTCAGGGTGTTAGTGTCTCTTTGCTAACCTGCACTTTTACTTTTCAGGTTCCCTACCCCCTTTTATATTCTGGCTGCTGCGACAGCTGGTGTGCCTTAGGGTTCCTAATCACAAGTGAAGTGTTGTGTTACTTTACTGCTTTAATTGCTTTACTAACCATTTACTTCCTGCAGGTCATAACCACAAAAATTATTCTTGTTGAAATTTAAACAAGTGTTTACTAAAGTGACAACTCCTCAAGGCTCTCCCTTTCCGGCCTAGCTAGTCTAGGCTGGTCACTTCCACTCCCCTTTTTCCCTTCCTTTGAGTCGTATCCCCTTCCCCCGAGCTGAGAGGCAGATTGTTTAGAGCAGAGGTGACCTATTCAGTAGTGTTATTATATATTTAGAAACAGAGTATAGCAAAGCGCATCGGAGAGGTGCAAATATTTCTCTCATTTTTGGGGCATTTATATATTGAATTACAAGTTTGCAATGGGTTGATGTGAATAACTCATTTTTACTTAGCAACTGCTCTCTCACATAATTATTTGTCTGGAACATGAGCCCTTTCTTGATCTCCCATAGCAGAGGTAGCTTAGGGATTGAGGTACAAAAGTGGAAAAGTGTTCTGGATGGAGAGAATCCTGTTGCTTCTTAACCAACAATTTAAAGAAAATGTCTTTTGAATAGCTGCTCCTATCGGAGGGGGTGCAAAATGTTTGCTTGCAAGTAAATACCACAAACAAAATTGAGCATCTGAAGTGGAGCCGAAATACTACAATATGCTCACATTGAGGTTATGATATCAGTAAGAAATCACATAACAGCAGTATGTTATAGAGTTTGCTGAGAATTGTTCCTGTACCAGTATTTGCAATACTATGAAAGGAAAACACCAAACAGTTAAGGACTGCTTATCTAGGGCCCAAGCGAAAAAAAATTGTAAAGCTACAACCCTGGCAGTCATGGCTGCAGCTACAGATCAAGATAACACACCTGAAGACTCCCAGGGAGACCAACTGGATATTCCCTCTACTACTCTGGTGGGACAAATAAGAGAGATATTTCAAACGGAATTTAGATCAGCAATAGCAGAGCTGAAGTCGGACATTCTGAGTATTGGCAATAGAACCTCAGTAATTGAGGACAAAGTAGATGAAGTTATAGAAGACCTGACGGAAGTTCACTCAACTATGACCGAACAGGAAAGGCAGATCTCAGTGCTAGAATCCCAAATTGAAGACCTGGAGAATAGGTCGCGAAGATCTAATATTAGGATTCGTAACTTACCAGAGACATTCGATAACCTTCAAGAAGTGCTACCTACTATTTTCAGGAAACTTCTACCTGACATAGAAGAAAATTATTTATTGATGGACAGAGCTCACAGAGCCCTAAATAGGCCTCAAAATCCTAACTCATCAAGAGACGTCATCATCATCAAGTTTCATTATTATTCTACTAAAGAGAAGATAGCCCAGGCTTCTAGGAAGCTCTCACAATTTGAATTTGAAGGACACAAACTACAGTTCTACTCGGATCTTTCACCAACCACCTTAAAGAAACGTAGAGATCTTAAGCCAGTCATCGCGGCCTTGCAGAAAGCCAAGTTGAAGTATAGATGGTCATTTCCTTTCAAGCTTATCTGTACACATCATAACACCTCATACTTCTGCACCAACTTGGAAGAAGGTATAAGGATGGTGAAACTAATGAAACTGTCAATAGAAGAAACAGCCTTACCGTTACCTCAAAGTGTCTCCAAGAAAAGAACCCAGCGGATCTGGGACAAGGAAACAAGATCACAAACTCCAGGAAAGCGCTCCCAGCTGACTAGTAATGATGATCCTGGTTAAATGAGATTAAAGTACTTAACTTGTCATTACTATTAGAGTTCACCCCCGGCCGGGTACACCTGGTCAGGGGAGGACCGATGTTGATACACCTGAACTGAATCTCCTGAGGTATGAGAGACCTAAAGAAGAGTGATAGTAGGGTGAAAGTTAATGATATGTTTAGCGTTGTTAAGACATAGGTAAGAACTCATCAACCCGTTGGTTTGTTAAAACGTCATAGAGTTATTCAGATTAGCAGTGAATACAATAGTTGCTAAGTTGTAATGTCTCCACTTAAAAATAAGGTATTCAACACCTGTTATACGTGTTGACTTGTATTAAATAGGATTTACTTGTTCAATTACTGATATGAATGTATTATATAAGGATGTGCACCCCCGATGGAGGGGAACTGTTCTAAATTAGTGTTGGGTATGTATCACTTACAGATACAACAGTTTTTTTTTTCTCTGTCTCTATCTTTAACCTTCTTCTTTACTCTTTCCGTTTCTCTTCTCCCATGGTCACTCGTAGGTTATCTTGGCCTGAGACTCCTGGCATAGACATAAAGGTTATCACCCATTGTAAACCTTTCAAGAGTACAGTCGACATCAGCATGTGGATACAGCTAAGTACACTCTGTCACATAGACGTACATACTAAATAGTCAATGTCTTTTAAAATAATATCTCACAACGTGAGGGGCCTTCACTCACACATAAAAAGAAAAAAAGCTATAGCAGAGTACAAGTCGCTAAAGGCGCAAGTGATTATGCTTCAAGAAACACACTTCACTAGTACTACCACACCAAAATACTGGGATGCAGCCTTCCCAACTCAATACCATGCAGTAGGAACTAAAAAAAAGAGGGGTTTCTATTCTAATGCAATCTACCCTTAATTTTCAAGAAGAAGAAGTGATTAGGGACCCAGAGGGGAGATTCCTCATTTTAAAAGGTAAAATTCAGGGTAGCCCAATAGTTCTAGGTAATATCTATGCTCCTAACGAGGACCAGGGAAAGTTTATAGCCAAAGTTAGTAAAATTCTAACTTCTTGGAAGAAATATAAGATAGTCCTTGGGGGGGATTTTAACCTTACAATTAACGATCAACTAGATAGGTCCCCAGCACCGCATAAGGCCTCCTCTAAAATTCTAAGGCCTAGATTTGGAGTTTGGCGGTAGAAGGGCTGTTAACGCTCCGCAGGCTTTTTTCTGGCCGCACCATAAATTTAACTCTGGTATCGAGAGTTCAAACAAATGCTGCGTTAGGCTCCAAAAAAGGAGCGTAGAGCATTTTTACCGCAAATGCAACTCTCGATACCAGAGTTGCTTACGGACGCGGCCAGCCTCAAAAACGTGCTCGTGCACGATATCCCCATAGGAAACAATGGGGCTGTTTGAGCTGAAAAAAAACCTAACACCTGCAAAAAAGCAGCGTTCAGCTCCTAACGCAGCCCCATTGTTTCCTATGGGGAAACACTTCCTACGCCTGCACCTAACACTCTAACATGTACCCTGAGTCTAAACACCCCTAACCTTATACTTATTAACCCCTAATCTGCCGCTCCCGCTATCGCTGACCCCTGCATATTTTTTTTTACCCCTAATCTGCCGCTCCGTAAACCGCCGCAACCTACGTTATCCCTATGTACCCCTAATCTGCTGCCCTAACATCGCCGACCCCTATATTATATTTATTAACCCCTAATCTGCCCCCCACAACGTCGCCGACACCTGCCTACACTTATTAACCCCTAATCTGCCGAGCGGACCGCACCGCTACTATAATAAAGTTATTAACCCCTAACCCGCCTCACTAACCCTATCATAAATAGTATTAACCCCTAATCTGCCCTCCCTAACATCGCCGACACCTAACTTCAATTATTAACCCCTAATCTGACGACCGGAGCTCATCGCTACTATAATAAATGGATTAACCCCTAAAGCTAAGTCTAACCCTAACACTAACACCCCCCTAACTTAAATATAATTTACATCTAACGAAATTAATTAACTCTTATTAAATAACTTATTCCTATTTAAAGCTAAATACTTACCTGTAAAATAAATCCTAATATAGCTACAATATAAATTATAATTATATTATAGCTATTTTAGGATTAATATTTATTTTACAGGCAACTTTGTAATTATTTTAACCAGGTACAATAGCTATTAAATAGTTAAGAACTATTTAATAGTTACCTAGTTAAAATAATAACAAAATTACCTGTAAAATAAATCCTAACCTAAGATATAATTAAACCTAACACTACCCTATCAATAAATTAATTAAATAAACTACCTACAATTACCTACAATTAACCTAACACTACACTATCAATAAATTAATTAAACACAATTCCTACAAATAAATACAATTAAATAAACTAGCTAAAGTACAAAAAATAAAAAAGAACTAAGTTACAAAAAATAAAAAAATATTTACAAACATCAGAAAATTATTACAACAATTTTAAACTAATTACACCTACTCTAAGCCCCCTAATAAAATAACAAAGACCCCCAAAATAAAAAATTCCCTACCCTATTCTAAATTAAAAAAGTTAAAAGCTCTTTTACCTTACCAGCCCTGAACAGGGCCCTTTGCGGGGCATGCCCCAAGAATTTCAGCTCTTTTGCCTGTAAAAAAAACACATACAATACCCCCCCCCAACATTACAACCCACCACCCACATACCCCTAATCTAACCCAAACCCCCCTTAAATAAACCTAACACTAAGCCCCTGAAGATCTTCCTACCTTGTCTTCACCATCCAGGTATCACCGATCCGTCCTGGCTCCAACATCTTCATCCAACCAAAGCGGGGGTTGGCGATCCATCATCCGGTGGCTGAAGAGGTCCAGAAGAGGCTCCAAAGTCTTCCTCCTATCCGGCAAGAAGAGGACATCCGGACCGGCAAACATCTTCTCCAAGCGGCATCTTCGATCTTCTTGCATCCGGTGCGGAGCGGGTCCATCTTGAAGAAGGCGACGCGGATCCATCCTCTTCTTCCGTTGTCTCCCGACGAATGACGGTTCCTTTAAGGGACGTCATCCAAGATGGCGTCCCTTGAATTCCGATTGGCTGATAGGATTCTATCAGCCAATCGGAATTAAGGTAGGAATATTCTGATTGGCTCGCATTCTATTGGCTGTTCCGATCAGCCAATAGAATGCGAGCTCAATCTGATTGGCTGATTGGATCAGCCAATAGGATTGAACTTGATTCTGATTGGCTGATTCCATCAGCCAATCAGAATATTCCTACCTTAATTCCGATTGGCTGATAGAATCCTATCAGCCAATCGGAATTCAAGGGACGCCATCTTGGATGACGTCCCTTAAAGGAACCGTCATTCGTCGGGAGACAACGGAAGAAGAGGATGGATCCGCGTCGCCTGCTTCAAGATGGACCCGCTCCGCACCGGATGCAAGAAGATCGAAGATGCCGCTTGGAGAAGATGTTTGCCGGTCCGGATGTCCTCTTCTTGCCGGATAGGAGGAAGACTTTGGAGCCTCTTCTGGACCTCTTCAGCCACCGGATGATGGATCGCCAACCCCCGCTTGGGTTGGATGAAGATGTTGGAGCCAGGACGGATCGGTGATACCTGGATGGTGAAGACAAGGTAGGAAGATCTTCAGGGGCTTAGTGTTAGGTTTATTTAAGGGGGGTTTGGGTTAGATTAGGGGTATGTGGGTGGTGGGTTGTAATGTTGGGGGGGGGTATTGTATGTGTTTTTTTTACAGGCAAAAGAGCTGAAATTCTTGGGGCATGCCCCGCAAAGGGCCCTGTTCAGGGCTGGTAAGGTAAAAGAGCTTTTAACTTTTTTAATTTAGAATAGGGTAGGGAATTTTTTTATTTTGGGGGTCTTTGTTATTTTATTAGGGGGCTTAGAGTAGGTGTAATTAGTTTAATATTGTTGTAATAATTTTCTGATGTTTGTAAATATTTTTTTATTTTTTGTAACTTAGTTCTTTTTTATTTTTTGTACTTTAGCTAGTTTATTTAATTGTATTTATTTGTAGGAATTGTGTTTAATTAATTTATTGATAGTGTAGTGTTAGGTTAATTGTAGGTAATTGTAGGTAGTTTATTTAATTAATTTATTGATAGGGTAGTGTTAGGTTTAATTATATCTTAGGTTAGGATTTATTTTACAGGTAAATTTGTTATTATTTTAACTAGGTAACTATTAAATAGTTCTTAACTATTTAATAGCTATTGTACCTGGTTAAAATAATTACAAAGTTGCCTGTAAAATAAATATTAATCCTAAAATAGCTATAATATAATTATAATTTATATTGTAGCTATATTAGGATTTATTTTACAGGTAAGTATTTATCTTTAAATAGGAATAATTTATTTAATAAGAGTTAATTTATTTCGTTAGATGTAAATTATATTTAAGTTAGGGGGGTGTTAGTGTTAGGGTTAGACTTAGCTTTAGGGGTTAATCCATTTATTATAGTAGCGATGAGCTCCGGTCGTCATATTAGGGGTTAATAATTGAAGGTAGGTGTCGGCGATGTTAGGGAGGGCAGATTAGGGGTTAATACTATTTATGATAGGGTTAGTGAGGCGGATTAGGGGTTAATAACTTTATTATAGTAGCGCTCAGGTCCGCTCGGCAGATTAGGGGTTAATAAGTATAGGCAGGTGTCGGCGACGTTGAGGGGGGCAGATTAGGGGTTAATAAATATAATATAGGGGTCGGCGGTGTTAGGGGCAGCAGATTAGGGGTACATAAGGATAACGTAGGTGGCGGCGCTTTGCGGTCGGAAGATTAGGGGTTAATTATTGTAAGTAGCTGGCGGCGACGTTGTGGGGGGCAGGTTAGGGGTTAATAAATGTAATACAGGGGTCGGCGGGGTTAGGGGCAGCAGATTAAGGGTACATAAGTATAACGTAAGTGGCGGTCGGCAGATTAGGGGTTAAAAAATTTAAATTGAGTGGCGGCGATGTGGGGGGACCTCGGTTTAGGGGTACATAGGTAGTTTATGGGTGTTAGTGTACTTTAGGGTACAGTAGTTAAGAGCTTTATGAACCGGCGTTAGCCCAGAAAGCTCTTAACTCCTGCTATTTTCCGGCGGCTGGAGTTTTGTCGTTAGAGCTCTAACGCTCACTTCAGAAACGACTCTAAATACCGGCGTTAGGAAGATCCCATTGAAAAGATAGGATACGCAATTGACGTAAGGGGATCTGCGGTATGGAAAAGTCGCGGCTGAAAAGTGAGCGTTAGACC
This sequence comes from Bombina bombina, assembly GCF_027579735.1. Lineage (NCBI taxonomy): Eukaryota > Metazoa > Chordata > Amphibia > Anura > Bombinatoridae > Bombina > Bombina bombina. The sequence continues at coordinate 643,168,636 of NC_069503.1, forward strand.
CTTTAATCACTGACTCCAAATACCGGCGGTAGCCTAAAACCAGCGTTAGGAGCCTCTAACGCTGGTTTTCACGGCTACCGCCGAACTCTAAATCTAGGCCCTAGTGACTTAATATTAGACCATAACTTAATAGATGTATGGCGCATATGTAACCGAACAGCGAAGGGTTTTACTTATTATTCAGCAGTACACCAATCATACTCTAGGATTGACTACATCTTCATTAGCCAAATTTTATGTCCACTATTGGTAGATACAAATATATCACAAACATCCTGGTCTGATCACTCTATTGTGGAGATCTCTTTGCAGGGGTTCTTTGACCCTTCAAGACAGAGAAATTGGACACTAGATATGCATTTGTTAAAAGATGAAATTATCTCTCAGAAACTGATCAGGTCTATAAAGGATTTCTGGCAAATAAACAAAGGTTCCACAGACAACCCATTATTTGCATGGGGAGCATTTAAATCTTACCTCAGGGGTATACTTATTAAGGAAAAGGCTCTTATAGCCAACAAGAAAAAGGATCTCCTTCGACAAAAAAAATTAGAACTAGAAAGACTTCAGAGGATTCATATTAATAACAGAACAGAGGCAGGTTCTAAAGCAATAATAGCTAAAAAAGCAGAAATAGATACTATACTGAATGAGGAGGCTTTATCATCTTTAAGAATTGTAGAAGCACAATATTTCATATACGCAAATAAACCTGATCGAATGTTAGCAAGGAAAATTAGAAATATAACTAGATCCTCTTCTGTTCCCCAATTACAAACTCAGGAGGGACATCTCCTTAGCGACCCATCACAAATAGCCAACGCCTTTGCAGATTTTTATCAATCCTTATATAATCTTAAGATCGATAAGTCCAAAAATAGAGTCACACAAATTAAAACCTTCTTAACGAACAGTAATATACCACAGCTAGCTGAGGAACACGCAGGCCAGCTAGATGCCCCAATTTCACCCAGGGAGGTTATGATCGCAATTAAACAAGTCAAAAGTAACAAAGCACCGGGACCAGATGGATATTCGGGCGGATTTTATAAAAAGTTTTCAGTAGACTTAGTCCCACATTTGGTTGAATCCTTTAACTATATACTACAGGGAGGTTTTATCCCGCCAGAACTTCTGTCAGCAAGAATTTGTGTAGTGCCTAAACCGGGTAAAGACAAATTCCATTGTAAAAATTATAGGCCCATATCATTAATAAATTTAGAATAAATTTAATAAATTTAGACCTCAAGCTTTTTACTAAAATACTGGCCAATAGATTAAATCCGCTGCTGACCAGTTTGATTAAACCTGATCAAGTCGGTTTTATAAGAGGAAGGGAAGCTCCGGATAATGTCAGGAAAATAATTGACTTACTGGATTATGCCAACAAGGAAAAAGCGCCTTCTCTGTTCCTCTTGTTGGACGCAGAGAAGGCGTTCGATAGAATCTATTGGGATTATATGTTCTTGACGTTAAAGCAGTTTGGGATAAAGGGAAATTTTTTTAAAGGCAATCCAAGCATTATATACGACCCCGTCAGCTTTTATCAGACTTTCTGGTTACCAATCTAAAATAATCAATATTCGAAACGGTACAAGACAGGGGTGTCCCCTTTCCCCGTTACTTTTTGCCCTTTGTATAGAGCCGCTAGCGGCAACCATTAGAAATAGGAGAGATATCTCAGGAATTCAAATAGGCAACACAGTGCACAAACTCGCATTGTTTGCTGACGATGTCATATTGACTATCACTAAACCTATGTTGTCCCTCCCCCCGCTCTATAAACTACAGACTTCGGGAGACTATCCGGATATAAGATAAACAATGACAAGTGCGAGGCTTTAGAGACTCACCTCCCAGAAGTAACAAAAAAATTACTTGAGATTAATTTCGATTTTAAATGGGCTTCCTCTGCCACCACATACCTGGGCATTGCCATACCAAGTAACCTTGATAACTTATATAAACTTAACTATAAAAAAATGTTTGCTCATCTTAAAAGAGAAATAAAAACCTGGTTAACTTATAAAGTCTCTTTTTACGGGAAAATAGTTATTACAAAAATGATAATTCTACCTAAGCTGCTCTACCTGTTTAGAGCACTGCCTATTAATGTTTCTCAGGAGGATATAAACGATATGCAAAGGTATATGTTAAAGTTTATCTGGGTTAATAAAAGGGCTAGAATTAATAGAAAGACACTTTTACAAAGTAAGGAGCGAGGAGGATTAGGAGTACCAGACTTGCAAAAGTACTTTTGGGCAGCCAGATTAGCACAAACCTCGCTCTGGAACGTCGGAGGGGATGATATTATGTGGGTAAAATTAGAGAGTGATATGTTAAGATTATCTCCAATATATCAGATCTTGTGGACACCCAAGCGAGATAGACCATTGAACTGGTCATACTACCTATCAATAGCACATACTATTAAGATATGGGATACTTTACATACGAGGTACAAACTACATACGACTAGCTCTATAGCAACACCACTAATCTCACCATCTGTTCAGATTCCAAAAGCAATAAGTAATATCTGGGCTAATAAGGGGCTATACCGAATAGCAGATACTTGGATAAATTCAAATATAATTTCCTTTGAAACATACAACTCTATCCAACCGGTATCACCGGACTCTTGGTTCCAGTATATACAGCTGAAGTCAAGGATGAGGGAGATAGGCAGACCACCTAAACACTCTGAACACACTCCCTTTGAAAAACTATGCATATCAGCAAATAGAACTAGGGGAGCTATAACGATTTTGTACAATTTATTAAATACGAATAGCTCAGGAGACAAACTACATTTTATGGAAAAGTGGGAGGAGGAGGGACAATTTACAAAAGAACCTTTAGAATGGTCAGACATTCTGAAAAAGGGTCAAGCATGTTCTGTCAGCGCCAATTTAAAAGAAAGCTATATTAAAGTAGCATACAGGTGGTACCTACACCCAAGTAGAACACAATGGACAGATAAAACCCCCAATAATTGCTATAGAGGTTGTAGAGATATTGGCTCCTAAACACATATGTGGTGGTCTTGTACGGAGGTGCAAAAGATATGGTCACAAACAAATAATCTCCTTGCTGAGATACTGAATAGACAAATTACTTTAAATAGGGAACAGGCTCTATTGCACTTCCCGATTGAGGGCCTTACCAAAGCTAAATTAAAGTTGGTGGGAATAATTTGCACAGCTGTCAAGACCACAATTGCAAGATTCTGGAAGTCTTCGGTACCTAGCTACAATTTAATACTTAACAAAATTAAATACTATCACCAAATGGCAGATATTTCCTCTACCTTGCTCAACACCAGAATGGAGTTCCTCCAGATTTGGGAGGATTGGATAGTTTGGCTAGATACACAACAAATGAATAATAGACGTAGCATTCAGGTAACAGAGGTAACATTTACAGAAGGAGTAATACGAGGTGCTGTTGGCCACGAGTGACACATGTTCTTGACCTTTCTTTTCTCTTACTACTTACTAAATATTAGATTTTCTTCCCTCTCTCTATCTACTCTTTTTCTCTTTCTCACCTTTAATATCTTACTATAAAGGAATACAAATATAGGAAATTGTTTTACATTCTTTTTTCCTAAATAGTACTATCTGGGGACTCCCCCCAACCATGACGGACAATATACTACCAATAACATGGTTTGTTATGTACGAAACGGTGGGCCTATATGAGTGGAATGGTTCACCATGTTTGTATTGCATTTTCTGTAAAATAAGACCTGTTATGTCACATTTTTATATATGCAGGTGATGTCATGGAGTATGCTATGTTATTCAATAAAAAAATATTTCGTAAAAAAAAACCTAACACTAACCCCTTGAAGATCACCCTACCGTGAGACGTCTTCACCCAGAAGTGGTCCTCCAGATGGGCAGAAGTCTTCATCCAAGCCGGGCAGAAGAGGTCCTCCAGACGGGCAGAAGTCTTCATCCAAACGGCATCTTCTATCTTCATCCATCCGGCGCGGAGCGGGCCCATCTTCAAGACATCCGACGTGGAGCATCCTCTTCATCCGGAGTCTTCTTACTAAATGATGGTACCTTTAAGTGACGTCATCCAAGATGGCGTCCCTTCAATTCTGATTGGCTGATTGAATTCTATCAGCCAATCGGAATTAAGGTAGACAAAATCCTATTGGCTGATGCAGTCAGCCAATAGGATTGAGCTTGCATTCTATTGGCTGATTGGAACAGCCAATAGAATGCCAGCTCAATCCTATTGGCTGATTGGATCAGCCAATAGGCTTGACCTTCAATCCTATCGGGTGATTGCATTAGCCAATAGGATTTTTTCTACCTTAATTCAGATTGGCTGATAGAATTCTATTAGCCAATCAGAGTGACGCCATCTTGGAGGCAGAAAGTACACGTGGGTCATATAGATAACACTGTGTTCAGGCACAGGGGGTTATTTAAGATCTAGCACAACACAATGCTAAATTTAAGACAATAGATAATAAACAGTCACAGTCATGTGATCAGGGGGCTGGAAGAAGGTTTCTAGATACATGGTAATCACAGTGGTAAAAAGTATATTAATATAACTGTGTTGGTTATGCAAAACTGGGGAATGGGTAATAAAGGGATTATCTATCTTTTAAAACAATAACAATTCTATGGTAGACTGTCCTTTTAATGCAGAAAGATATGTATACATTTTGGAGTAACATATAATACCATCCAGACATTGGGGCCTATTTATGATAGTGCGAGTGGATATGATCCGATATTGTGGATAATGTCCGCCGCACATCGACAAATGCCGACAGCATACGCTCTCTCTGCATTTATCATTGCACCAGTAGTTCTTGTGAACTGCTGGTGCAATACCGCCCCCTGCAGATTCAAAGCCAATCAGCCGCCACCAGGGGGTGTCAATCAACCCAAATGTATTTGATCGGTTTGCTTTTTGTCGATTTCTGTCCTCCGCCTCAGAGCAGGCGGACAGGTTATGGAGCAGTTGTCTTTTCTAGGGACATCCCTGCATTTTATAGCAGGACAACGCCAAAACGCACTCTACCCAGATTAGAAGTGCATGGTTGCGTACGCAGAGAGTGCGAGTGCTCGGTCTACCTGCAATCCTGACCTTGACAATGTGTGGCACATTATGAAAGGCAAATAAGGCAAAGAAGGCACCCTACAGTTGTGCAGCTGAAGACATGCATAATAGATGAAGGGGGGGAAATTCTGCTTGCTAAACTTCACCAGCTGGTGTTAGAAAGTGGTAAACACTTGACTGTCCCAACTTTTTTGGAGTATGCTGCAGTCATCAGATTTGAAATGAATGTGTATTTTCAAAAATACATTATATTCACAAAGTAAAACATCAAATAATGTGTTAACAATAACCTAGATTATGAGTTTTGCGTTAGGAGGGGTGCGGTGCTAACGAGCAGTTTAAGCTCACCGCTCACTTACAGACAGCGCTGGTATTATGGGTTTTTAGAAAAAGTGAGTGAAGAGCAAAATTTAGCTCCACATCTCACTTCAATACCAGCGCTGCTCACGTTATCGGTTAGCTGGTAAAACGTGCTCATGCACGATTTCCCCATAGGTATCAATGGAGGAGAGCCGGCTGAAAAAAAATCTAACACCTGCAAAAAAGCAGCGTTTAGCTCCTAACGCAGTCCCATTGATTTCTATGGGGAAATACTTTTTATGTCTACACCTAACACCCTAACATGAACCCGAGTCTAAACACCCCTAATCTTACACTTATTAACCCCTAATCTGCTGCCCCCAACATAGTCGACACCTGCATTATATTATTAACCCCTAGTCTGCCGCTCCGGACACCACCGCCACCTACATTATACTTATGAACCCCTAATCTGCTGCCCCCAACATCGCCGAACCCTACATTATATTTATTAACCCCTAATCTGCTGCCCTCTATGTCGCCGCAACCGACCTACACTTATTAACCCCTAATCTGCCGCCCACAACGTCGCCACCACTATAATAAAGTTATTAACCCCTAAACCTAAGTCTAACCCTAACCTCCCCTAACTTAAATATAATTACAATAAATCTAAATAAAATTACTACAATGAACTAAATAATCCCTATTTAAAACTAAATACTTACCTATAAAATAAACCCTAAGATAGCTACAATATAACTAATAGTTACATTGTAACTATCTTAGGGTTTATTTTTATTTTACAGGCAACTTTGTATTTATTTTAACTAGGTAGAATAGTTATTAAATAGTTATTAACTATGTAATAACTACCTAGTTAAAATAAAGACAAATTTACCTATAAAATAAAACCTAACCTAAATTACACTAATATCTAACACTACACTAAAATTAAATACATTTACTACATTAAAAACAATTAATTACAATTAAATAAAATTATCTAAAGTAAAAAAAAAACCCACTAAATTACAGAAAATAATAAAATAATTACAAGATTTTTAAACTAATTACACCTAATCTAATCCCCCTAACAAAATAAAAAAGCCCCCCAAAATAAAAAAAAGCCCTACCCTACACTAAATTACAAATAGCCCTTAAAAGGGTCTTTTGTGGGGCATTGCCCCAAAGTAATCAGCTCTTTTACCTGTAAAAAAAAGTACAAATACCCCCCCAACATTAAAACCCACCACCCACACAACCAACTACTCTAAAACACACCCAATCCCACCTTAAAAAAACCTAACAGTAACCCCTTGAAGATCACCCTACCATGAGACGTCTTCACCCAACCGGGCAAAAGTGGCCCTCCAGACGGGCAGAAGTCTTCATCTAGACTGCATCTTCTATCTTCATCCATCCGATGCGGGGCGGGTCCATCTTCAAGACATCCGATGCGGAGTGTCCTCTTCATCCGGAGTCTTCTTACTAAATGATGGTACCTTTAACCCCTACACTACAGAAAAAATGAATAATAAATTTGGAGAAAAGGGGGGATTTTTAATCTATAAAGCAATTGAAGGGTTATGGGAAGGAGGGGGTGGGGGGATAGATACACTACAGAAAAGGGCAAAAATTTAAAGCATATCTTTTTTTTTACTAAACTGGGTACTGGCAAACAGCTGCCAGTACCCAAGATGGCGCCCATTAGGCTAGAGGGGGAGGGTTAGAGAACTGTTTGATGGGGGATCCGTGAGATTGGGGGCTAAGGGGGGATTCTACACAGCAGCATATGTAAATATGCTAAAAAAACAACCAAAAAAAACCAAATATACCTTTTATTTTAGTACTGGCAGACTTTCTGCCAGTAGTTAAGATGGCGGGAACAATTGTGGGGTGGGGGAGGGAAGAGAGCTGTTTGGGAGGGATCAGGGGGTCTGATGTTTCAGGTGGGAGGCTGATCTCTACACTAAAGCTAAAATTAACCCTGCAAACTCCCTACAAGCTACCTAATTAACCCTTTTACTGCTAGCCATAATACACGTGTGATAAGCAGCGGCATTTAGCGGCCTTCTAATTATCAAAAAGCAACGCCAAAGCCATATAAGTCTGCTATTTCTGAACAAAGGGGATCCCAGAGAAGCATTTACAACCATTTGTGCCATAATTGCACAAGCTGTTTGTAAATAATTTTAGTGAGAAAGCTAATGTTTGTGAAAAAGGAAACATTTTTTTTTTATTTGATCGCATTTGGCGGTGAAATGGTGGCATGAAATATACCAAAATGTGCCTAGATCAATACTTTGGGTTGTCTACTACACTACACTAATGCTAAAATTAACCCTACAAGTTCCCTACAAGCTCACTAATTAACCCCTGCACTGCTGGGCATAATACACGTGTGGTGCGCAGCGGCATTTAGCAGCCTTCTAATTACCAAAAAGCAATGCCAAAGACATATTGTCTGCTATTTCTGAACAAAGGGGATCCCAGAGAAGCATTTACAACCATTTGTGCCATAATTGCACAAGCTGTTTGTAAATGATTTCAGTAAGAAACCTAAAATTGTGAAAAAAAGTTTTTTTTTTTTATTTGAACGTATTTGGCGGTGAAATAGTGGCATGAAATATACCAAAATGGGCCTAGATCAATACTTTGGGTTGTTTACTACACTACACTAAAGCTAAAATTACCCCAAAATGCTCCCTACATGCTCCCTAATTAACCCATTCACTGCTGGGCATAATACACTTATGTGTGCAGTGGCATTTAGCGGCCTTCTAATTACCAAAAAGAAACACCAAAGCCATATATGTCTGCTATTTCTGAACAAAGGGGATCGCAGAGAAGCATTTACAACCATTTATGCCATAATTGCACAAGCTGTTTGTAAATAATTTCAGTGAGAAAACTGAAAGTTTGTGAAAAAAATTGTGAAAAAGTGAATTATTTTTTGTATTTGATCGCATTTGGCGGTGAAATGGTGGAATGAAGTATACCAAAATGGGCCTAGATCAATACTTTGGGATGTCTTCTAAAAAAAAATATATACTTGTCAAGGGATATTCAGGGATTCCTGAAAGATGTCAGTGTCCCAATGTAACTAGCGCTAATTTTGAAAAAAAAGTGGTTTGGAAATAGCAAAGTTCTACTTGTATTTATGGCCCTATAACTTGCAAAAAAAAAAAGAACATGTAAACATTGGGTATTTCTAAACTCAGGACAAAATTTAGAAACTATTTAGCATGGGTGTTTTTTGGTGGTTGCAGATGTGTAACAGATTTTGGGGCTAAAAGTTAGAAAAAGTTTTTTTTTTTCATTTTTTCCTCATATTTTATAATTTTTTTTATAGTAAATTATAAGATATGATGAAAATAATGGTATCTTAGAAAGTCCATTTAATGGTGAGAAAAACAGTATATAATATGTGTGGGTAAAGTAAATGAGTAAGAGGAAAATTACAGCTAAACACAAACATCGCAAAAATGTAAAAATAGCCTTTGTCCTAAACGGACAGAAAATGGAAAAGTACTGTTGTCATTAAGGGGTTAAACTAAGAATACCAAGAGAAAAAAGCAAATTTGATGATAAAAGTAAATTGGAAAGTTGATTAAAATTAAAAGTCCTTTCTGAATAATGAAAGTTTAATTTATACTAGACTGTCCCTTTAATAGTGCCCTCATAGATGTGCAAGTCAACCATACCATGGGCACTGACACACCCCCATACCCTGACAGACGCTGGCTTTTGGACCTGACGCTGATAACAGCTTGGATGGTACATTTACTCTTTGGCCTGGAGAACACGACAGATGCTTTTTTCCAAAAACTATTTGAAATGTTGACTCGTCGGACCACAAAATATGTTTCCACTGTGCTACTGTCTATCTCAGATAATACCAAGTCCATAGAAGTCGGCTCTGCTTCTGGACATTGTTGATGTATTGCTTCTGCTTTGCATAGTAAAGCCTTAACTTGCATCTGTCGATGCAACGTGAATGGTGTTGACTGACAAAGGTTTAAAAAAGAATTCCCAAGCCCATGTCAGGATATTCATTACAGACTCATGACAGTTTTTGAGACAGTGACGTCTGAGGGATTGGAGATCACGTGCATTCAGAAGTACTTTTTCGCCTTGCCCTTTACGCATCAAGATTTGACCGGATTCTTTGAATCTTTTAATTATATTGTGCACTGTAGAAGGTGAAATGCCCACAATCCTACCAATTTGTCTTTGGGCAATTTTGTTCTTAAACTGTTGGATTATTCGCTGACACATATTTGGCAGATTGGCAAGCCTTGACCCATCCTTGCTCTTGAAGGACTAGGCGTTTTTAGAGGCTCCTTTTATACTATGATTATACGATTGCCTCACCTGTTTCATATCACTTTCTTATTTCAACTTGTCACATTACTATTAGTCCTAAATTGCCCCTGTTCCAACTTATTTGGAACGTGTTGCAGTCATCAGATTTGATATGAGTGTACATTTTCAAAAAAACATAAAATTTACAAAGTAAAACATGAAGAAAATGTTATAATAATGTGATTTTAATATGGTACAGGGTGAATTGAATTTTCAAATGACTCTTACGGGTCGATTTATGAAGCAGCAGATGCTGCTTCCAACCCACTCTGCTTCAGAACGCTGCTCCTTATCTTGTCTGCTACCTCTGAGGTGGCGGACAGCAATCAGCCCGATCAAATACAATCGGGCTGATTGACACCTCCTGTTTGCGGCCAACCGCAAATCTGCAGGGGGAGTTATTGCACCAGCTGTTCACAAGAACTGCTGGTGCAATGATAAATGCCGACCGTGTATGCTGTCTGCATTTATCGATGTGTGCGGATATGATGCGCTACATCGTATCATGTCCGTCCGCACAAAAATACATTGATCCCTTTATGTCTATTTTTTGCACTTTCCATAGTGTCCCAACTTTTGTGGAATTGGAGTTGTGTATATACCTGTGTATATATATATATATATATAGCAAAAGGAAGAATTTTGCAGACAACGGTCAATATAGATAAAACTTCATCTTTATTGTAGAAAACATTAAAACACTCCAGGGGTCATCACAAGTACACAACACGAGTGTCCGCTAACATGTTTCGGCCCTCAGGCCGTAATCATAGCTAAAGGACTGTGCACCTGTGTTTCTTAAAAAGCAACAGGAACTCTTTGATTGGTTTAAAATTGAAGGCGTGTTGTGTAAAGGTTAACCCTTTGGGAACCAACTTTAATTTACATACATATATGAATGTGTATATTGCCCTTCTAAGAATTAAATCTAATCAATACTAGGTAACCGACGTTATTACATAAATTACTATACTACTTGCTCATATACAATGTAGAGATTTAAGATGAACTTAGTAAATAAAACATTAGATATTAAAATAATAATGTTGATGTTAACCCTTTAAGTTCATAGTAGAATAAATAATTCTATAGTTCCTATACAATATTTATCGACAGGTTAATCTCACTAGTATACACTTTAAAAAAATTCAAGAAGTATGTTTCTTAATCGTCTATTGGTATAACCTAAAGAATTGGGAAGAATAATAATAATAATAATCTAAATTGTACTCAACTAGATTATTATCCTAGACTGTACTTGACTAATGTGACTAAGAAATGTGAACAAAGATTTATATCTAGAACATTCCATATAAAATCCGAAAAATTAATTAAGTGTTTAAATTTATCAGACAAAGAGGATAGAGATCAGAAAGCTGTTGGTATTGGATTTATTATAGGTAGACCCAAAAATTGATCAAATCATATTCCGAATTTAGACCCTTCGGTACACGCGTTTGTAATTTAAAAATGATTTGATCAATTTTTGGGAGTAATATCCCTTCCCTCTTCTGCAGTGGTCTGTCTATGCTCTCCTAATAATGTGTTCAGTAAATGCCCATGTTTCAGTTCATATTACAGCATCTTTAAACATCTTTAAGAGCCCCTGGTTCCCTGTATTACACCACATTAGGTTCACCATAAAAGGTCTACCTATAATAAATCCAATACCAACAGCTTTCTGATCTCTATCCTCTTTGTCTGATAAATTTAAACACTTAATTAATTTTTCGGATTTTATATGGAATGTTCTAGATATAAATCTTTGTTCACATTTCTTAGTCACATTAGTCAAGTACAGTCTAGGATAATAATCTAGTTGAGTACAATTTAGATTATTATTATTATTATTATTCCCAATTCTTTAGGTTATACCAATAGACGATTAAGAAACATACTTCTTGAATTTTTTTAAAGTGTATACTAGTGAGATTAACCTGTCGATAAATATCGTATAGGAACTATAGAATTATTTATTCTACTATGAACTTAAAGGGTTAACATCAACATTATTATTTTAATATCTAATGTTTTATTTACTAAGTTCATCTTAAATCTCTACATTGTATATGAGCAAGTAGTATAGTAATTTATGTAATAACGTCGGTTACCTAGTATTGATTAGATTTAATTCTTAGAAGGGCAATATACACATTCATATATGTATGTAAATTAAAGTTGGTTCCCAAAGGGTTAACCTTTACACAACACGCCTTCAATTTTAAACCAATCAAAGAGTTCCTGTTGCTTTTTAAGAAACACAGGTGCACAGTCCTTTAGCTATGATTACGGCCTGAGGGCCGAAACATGTTAGCGGACACTCGTGTTGTGTACTTGTGATGACCCCTGGAGTGTTTTAATGTTTTCTACAATAAAGATGAAGTTTTATCTATATTGACCGTTGTCTGCAAAATTCTTCCTTTTGCTGAGCACTTTACTGGGCTGCAGTAACGGTCTAAGGACTCTAAGCTCCAAAGTTCACGGAGGCCTTTTTTCAAGTAATACAGATCTCTTCTCCAATTGGTTTACGGAAACCACATGATGTCAGAGGATCGGAACACACCCCCTCCCGCATAGTGGGACGCTCTGCCGAAGACGCCACAGCTGTTTGGATAAGCCAGCTCTAGAGTTTTGATGCCTAAGGGACGCTGAATATACACACCAGACAAGAGGTCAATCGGTGCACCCGTGGGGTGGTGAGTTGAGGCGGTAGTGCCTCCTGGGAACACGTTTTCCCCCTGATTGTTTACCTTATACCTGTGTGTAGTTTAAATATACATAAACCTGCTATGCTCTAGAGCTGTGAAACACTGCATTACAGGGCTGTTACTTGCTGTCTTCTATTAAATGCACAGGGCGTGTGTAGGGGGAACCTCTATTGGATCAGTACTTTTGTTTCATATTGGTTAATGAATACTGTACCCTCCGGAATCAGAACTTTGTTTCAATATTTAAAGGCTTAAACAATTTACTTTGAAACATTTTGGATGTTGCAGTTATTTCTACTTTACTGTTTCTATATATATATATATATATATATATATATATATATATATATATATATAGGTATCCAAAACACCAGAACTCGCCCACAGAGGAAAACTGCCTGGGTGCAAATTTGTAGAAAATATTTAGCCAGAAGAAAATGCACTCTCAGGACTTTCATAAATAAGTTACTTTTATTTCTGTAACGTTTTCGGAGGTCTTGCCTCCTTCATCATATATATATGTGTGTGTGTATAGACTTAACTGCATTTAAACTACATTCCAATAGGTGATAACATATTTTCTGAAATATATCACTCATCTCATCCAACTTTCATTTGCACTGTTCAACAACTAACTGTAAGGTAATCTTAAATACATTGCCAGTAGATTAAATCTACCATAGTTTAACACAGTGTTTCAATCAGAAGGTTAATTACAGAGTTAACATACTCATCTTTGGCCCACCATACTAATCACAGTATCTAAAAAAAAAATATCTCAGAATACAATTAAATTTCAAATTTAACAGATTCATTTTTTATCTCAAATCCTGTATAAGCCTTGCCTACTTTGTAGGGTAAAGATTGTCTTTATTCAGGAAATACATAACACTGCCTATACCTTATTTTTGCAGATAGCAGGGTAAAAGGTAAAAATAATTTGACAGATGGAAAATTTGGACATTTTATTTTAAAAAATCAGTTGTATTTTGGACACAGGACAACTGAGAGGATTTAAAAATGTCTGTTAGCTGAAATATTAAATAAATACATGCCAAGTTTGGGCAGCCAAGATAATCATGTAGATTTTTAGGGATTTTGGACAGAATAAAAAAAAATGTGTGCTTGTTTCTGTGTTATTGAATGTAATCAAATACTAATTTAAATTTTTATAACACACTAAACCTTATTTCTAGTGTCCATCTACAATTAACACTACCTATCATCAAGCAAAAAAAATATGGTAACCAAAACCTTCTTGCATGTCGTTATCACCCCTTAAGATCCAATATCACTGGCCAAGCAAGCATTTGAATCCAAGCCTATATTCCCCTCAGCATGCTATCAAATAATACCAAACACCCGAAGCCTTCGCAAATGAATTCACTCTCTTGAAGTAAAGTCCATCTTTCAAAAACACCCAGTAAGTTAACAAGTTCCTTATTTCAGCATTGTCTGTGACACCCCTGATGTCTTTATGCTCTAAAAATAAAAATATATTGCTTCAAGATCATCAAAACCAATTTAAAGTAAACTTCCAGTTTTAATTTGATATCTTTGTCTACCGTGACTAATGTAAAAACAGCTGACATTCTATATCCCTTTATAGAAACTAATGACATCTCTATCAAGTACACTTAAAGGAAAGTTCTTATTACTTTAAGGGTATACAGCTAAAACCTATTTAATTATATATCTACTATGATTTATTATAAAGTAATCAAAGGCAGGTAGATGGATATGCTCTGCATACAAGAAGATACATTGTATTACAATTGCAAATAATTTCTGTTACATGATGAAATGATCAAATTGCTCAATGTACATTGATTTCTTTTCAATTTACGCAGTGCTTAGAAAAAAAAATATATCTTTAGTTTGCAGATATTCTGTGAAATGGAAAATTACATGTTACAAAATGGAAAAAAAATAGTAGATGACAGCTAGTAATTGTTGGTTTTGTTTTTGTTTTGTTTTTTAAACTTCAAGCCACAATTTTTACAGCTCATCGTTTAATATAAGTTTAAAGTTCTATACATACATTGCAGGATTACAAGTGTTGTGCTATTTATCCCTTTAGCTTGAGTGATAACTAAGTCAGGCCAAAAATATCATCTGGGGTTGGAATTGCCTGGTATTTCAGTGCTGGACTTACTGTAGTAGGCAGGATCAGACAGATATACTATAGGAATGTTCTCTATGAAAAGCATTACGGGGCAAAAAAGGTGATAAATCACCATAGAACAAGCTAACAAGTTATTTAACTGGTTGTTTATTCCCGTGAGTGTGCTTTTCTCTGTGAGTATTATGTCTCCCTAAGGGAAAAAAGGGGCAATCAGACGTGGACTCCTTGCTCAGTGTGCTTAGAGGAATATGGCTCTGAAAACAAAAAGAGTAATTTGGAAACTAAATTCACCCTGTACTATATTGTACACATATTATTTGATGTTTTACTTTGTGAATTTAATGTATTTTTGAAAATATACACTCATTTCAAATCTGATGACTGCAACACATTCCAAAAAAATTGACAGGGGCAATTTAGGACTAATAGTAATGTGACAACTTAAAATAAGAAGGTGATGTGAAACAGGTGAGGCAATTGTATAATCGTAGTATATAAGGAGCCTCCAAAAAAGGCCTAGTCCTTCAAGAGCAAGGATGAGTTGAGGCTCGCCAATCTGCCAACAGATGCTTCAGCGAATAATCCAACACTTTGAGAACAACATTCCCTAAAGACAAATCAGTAGGATTTTAAGCATTTCACCTTCTACAGTGCACAATATAATTAAAAGATCCAAGGAATCCAGTCAAATCTTGGTGCGTAAAGGACAAGGCCGAAAACTACTTCTAAATGCGGTTGATCTCCGATCCCTCAGACATCACTGTCTCAAAAACCGTCATAACTCAATGGAGACCTGGACTTGGGCTTGGGAATAGTATGGTAAACCTTTGTCAGTCAACACCATTCGCCACTGCATCCACAGATGCAATTTAAGGTTTTACTTCTCTAGGCTCTGTATAATCTGAGATGGACATTAGTGAAATCAAGTTTTTTCAGACAAAACAACATTTAAAATAGTTTTGGGGAATAACAGCTGTTGTGTTCTCCAGGCCAAAGAGAAAAGGACTATCAAAGCCG
The DNA here is from genome assembly GCF_027579735.1 of Bombina bombina. Classification (NCBI taxonomy): domain Eukaryota; kingdom Metazoa; phylum Chordata; class Amphibia; order Anura; family Bombinatoridae; genus Bombina; species Bombina bombina. The sequence continues at coordinate 643,184,245 of NC_069503.1, forward strand.
TTAATAAGTGTAGGTAGGTGGCGGCAACATTGGGGGTGGCAGATTAGGGTTAATAAGTGTAATGTAGGTGTAGGTGACATTGGGGGCGGCAGATTAGGGGTATTTAGATTCAGGGTTTATGTTAGGGTGTTAGGTTTAAACATAAATTTTCTTTCCGCATAGACTTTAATGGGGCTGCATTACGGTGCTTTATGCTCCGTTATTGCAGGTGTTAAGCTTTTTTTTAAGCCGGCTTTTCCCATTGATGTCTATGGGGAAATCGTGCACGAGCTCGTCAAAGCAGCTCAAAGCAGTGCTGGTATTTGTGTGTTGTATGGAGCTCAACGCTGCCATATTGCCCACAAACTCTGTTTTTTTGCAAACCTGTAATAGCAGCGCTATTAAAGATGAGCGGTGGAAATAACTTACAAGTAAGTAGCGAGCCAGCCATAACGCAAAACTCGTAATCTAGCTGAAAAATAGTAGCTTCTTTATTTTTTCTAATAAAGTAATGCACTTAGTTTTTGGGGTCTTAAAGGGACACTCAATCAAAATTAAACTTTCATTATTCAGATAGAGCATGCCATTTTAAACAACTTTCCAATTTACTTCCATTAACTAAATGTGCACAGTCTTTTTATATTTAAACTTTTTGAGTCACCAGCTCCTACTGAGCATGTGCAAGAATAAGTGTGTATGCATTTGTGAATGGCTGATGGCTGTCACATGGTACGTGTATGCATTTGTGATTGGCAGATGGATGTCACATGGTACAGGGGGAGTGGAAAAAGACATAACTTTTAAAATTGTCAGAAAAAAAATCTACTACTCATTTGAAGTTCAGACTGAGTGCTATTGCATTGTCTTGTTATCTTGCATTTGGTGATTATTCAAATCTACTGTGTTGACTGGTCCTTTAAGTTGGTAGCTGTAGGGTGTTAGAAAAAAAAAACGGCACTGAAATTGCCTTTACATTGCAGTCTATGGGAACTGGGTGAACCCTCTCAATATATATGCATATACATATATACATATATATTTATGTGTTGATATGTGTATGTATATACAGATATTAACACAAAAATATATATGTATATAAGCATATATGTATATATTTACAATTTGCTGCCATCGTTGTGTGGCTTACCCCCTTTGCTGCGCTAGGTTCTCATGCCGTGTCTCACAGCATGAGAACGAGGCTCCCATTGGAGCCTATGGAAGCGTGCACTCATGAGTGCAATGCTTCCCAGCAATGTGAATGCGAGCTTGTGTTCGCATTGCAGCTAACTTGTAATACAGCGCACATTTGTGTGTACTGGTATTACTTAGTGGAGCCCAAATATTGCTTTTGCAAAAGTGATATTTTGCACTCCACTTGTAATGTAGCCCTATATGTCCTCACTTATCTCTAAATACTTCCTGACCCACCCTCTTCAATCAACCTCTGACTTTTATCTCTTCCCTCCTATTATTTTTACTTCTCTCTCTTGCCCCTAAGTCTTCTCACATTCTGCCCCCTGTCCTCTGGAACTCTCTACTCTGCTCTATCAGACTGTCTCCAATCAAGAGCTCTTTGAAAACCCACCTATTTAGAAAAACCTACTAGCTCTGATCTGTTTTTAACCCTACCAAATAAATCTTTATCTTCATTGACTTGCTGTTGCAACTACAATTCACAATGATAAGTTACCCTAAACCTTATGTCTCTGAAAACTCAAACTGTAGACTGTAAGTTATTTGAAGTAGGGCCCTCCTCCTCTTGTTCTCACTTGTTTTGTTTTAGTATGTAATATAATTTTATCTTACCACAAATCTTTGTCATTGTATATCCCTACTTTTATGCCTAACGCTATGAAACAGGTAAAGATCAGTGACAATGAGGAAAAGCCAAAACTAAAGACAGGTGAATTATCAGATGAGCCAAGGTCAAAGCAAGTCTTCTTTCACAAATACCAAATTAAGCAGAGACTAGGCAAAGAAGCTCAATGTCAGAGCCCAGAGCTTGAGGTTGAGCATTCTTAAATAGTTCTCTAATAAATAAAGAAAAAACACCTAAAGAATCAGATGTGTGTAAGCAGCATGAATATCACACATCTAGCTAAAATTAGGATTTATGAATAGGAATGCTGCTTAAAGGGTCATGAAACCCACATTTTTTCTTTCATGATTTGGAAAGAGCATGTCATTTTAAACAACTTTCTAATTTACTTCTATTATCTAATTTGCTTCATTCTCTTGATATCCTATGCTGAAAAGCATATCTAGATAGGCTCAGTAGCTGCTGATTGGTGGCTGCACACAGATGCCTTGTGTGATTGGCTCACCCATGTGCATTGCTATTTCTTCAACAAAGAATATCTAAAGAATGAAGCAAATTAGAAAATAGAAGTAAATTGGAATATAACTTAAAATTGTATTCTCTACCTGAATCATTAAATAAAAAAATTGGGTTTAGTGTCCCTTTAATGTCATGGTGTAACTTTTAAGAGTACCCTGATTTTACTCTTTCTTAATTATTTTTTATGTATTTTTTGCACCTATATATTTTGATAAAGTTGTTAATAAAATAAAAGTTTAAACTATGCACCACACTTTCATACATATTAATATTTAATTAATACTAGATACTTTATTTAAACATTTTTTTTTATGATACTGTGTTCAATGGCCATGGATTTAGCTTGCTGTTATACCTTTTTACAGCTTTTCCATGTATAGCTTTGGTTATAACTGTTTTAACTAATGTTCTCCATGTATTCCCTGTAATTATTCTTCCAAGTTCCTATATCACATGCTGAATATACATGTGTGATACCTGACTTTACTCTTAATACCCTGCTGTCTTACTGCCATATCAAAAACATCTAAAGCCTATTTATAGCTTTTCCTGATTACTGTCCTTGTTGTCTTAGAAGTTGTTAGATTAAACCCTTTCAAAGTTTCAGGGGCCTAATTATCCTAGTGCGAGCGGACATGATCCGACATTGCGGATCATGTCCGCTGCACATCGATAAATGCCGACAGCATACACTCTCTGCATTTATCATTGCTCCAGCAGTTCTTGTGAACTGCTGGTGCAATACCGCCCCCTGCAGATTCACGGCCGCTAGCAGGTGGTGTCAATCAACCCGATCGTACACATACATTTTTAATTACTTTGACAGGAGCTATTGGAACATGCAATTTTGTGACTACTGGACCTCTGTGAGCTATGATTGACTCATATTTACCCATAGAGTTGTATGCTCTTTTAACATTAAAAGATATGTTCTTTTAATTGTTCAAATCCCATAGTGTAATATTTGTGTTAATATTAGCTGTCTATATTTGCTGTTCCCATTTTAAATATCAGTAACAAATCTAAATCCAATATTTATCTGAAAAAAGTGCCCACATGGCCAAAATTCGGCCAAATCAAATGTTTGTAAAAATCTTATCTTTGGATGAAACACATTTTTTTGTGCACATGTCTATTATCCAAAAAAAGAGAAAGACTTTGTTAAAAACTCCAACATCATTCCTTAAAAGCAAATATATAGCGTAATGACCTGCAGGTGGGCAGGCTAACGCATTTCGGCTAGCCTAGCCTTAATCCTTTAATCAAATAACAAAAAAGGAGTTTTTAACAAAGTCTTTCTCTTGCTTTAAATATTACATTACAGCAATGGAGTTCGTTGCTTGATTCTTGTTACTTTTACTCCATTTTGTGCCATTTTTGTGAAATTCTCCATTTTACTCCATTTTGTGCCATTTTTGTGAAATTCTGAATTTTCATTTACCTGGCTGGCTAGCCTGGGAGCGTATCGTGAAGTTGGCTGACATTATCGTCAGGATCTGGAAGATACGATCACTTCAGCGTGGAGAGGAATTGGAGAGACGTAGAGCATTGGTCTTGCTGGGATAGAGCCCCATGCTCAATGGATATGATCACGTCTCCGCAAGTGGCAGGATTACAGCTGCATGAGTGAGTACTATTAGACAGCTTGTTGGTAGATCAAAGGTGTGAATTGCCTTTGAATTATAACTGAACATTGATCCCATGGCATTCAGCAATATCTGGAGGGCTATAGTCTCTGAGTTCTCTCATTCCTCATTTACTCTAGCACTGTTTACACATATCTGTATATCAGGCTCCTACAGGATTAAGCTTAGAGGTAGCCACTAAAATTGATACTTAACCCCTCTTTTATTTGCACATGTCTATTAGTCATATAAACTTTCATAATAGCTATATGATAATGCGTTTAAAAACTGAACTTATCCAATTCTGCATTAAAATTAATCCTGAGGCTGTGGCTCCTCATTTTTCCCCAATTCACTTGCCAATACATGTAGTAAATGAAAACAATAATTTTAATGTTCAATGTGTGCTGTTTTAAATTGTTTTGACATCTTTTGCTATTACTATGTTTAAGATAGTGTCACTGCGAATTAGTTTTCTCTGACACAATCAAGTACAATCCCTTAAATGAGGTTGAACTATATAATTATGATTAACCCACTCACTCCTTCATATTTCACGTTGTTGTTAACTACCTTTTGCAACATTTTCAGGCTGGACTGTAGTGAAGATTAAAGCGTGCACACATTTTAGTTTCTTTTCCAAGCATTGCACAATACAAAATGTGGGTGCACACTGAACATTATTTATAACATTCACATTTTGGAATAAAGATAATAGTGTTCAAATAATTATTGGTTCAATTTTTTTTATGTTTTATTCACTTATTATCCAATACAATCCAGAAAACATGTTAGACATAATGACATTCTATGGACTAACATCACAAAGCCCAGATGTTAAAAAGTCTATTACGCCATAAATGTTATATGAAAGTCTCTGAGATACGTAAAAGAGATCATGTATTGGAGGTAAAACAGAGAGCAAAAAGAACAAATAACCACTTAACAAAATGCAAAAAAATATGTAAAAAAGACATCTCCAGAATACATACATGATGATCAGACATTTCCACTGTAAATAATGATGGCATAATAGCTTTTGAAGGGCTAAATATTACACAGCGTGACATTACACCTGAATATGTAGTAGGTCAGCAATTGCATGATAGAGATCCAACTGGTCTATTACATTGGTTTAATTTTAAACTGAGACTCCTATTCTGTTATGGAAAATATTTTATACTCTGCTGTTACAACTAAAATAGAGGAATATATGCAGGACAGAAAAAGAAGGATTTGTTTAATCTAAATAAAGAAATGTCTGAAATGTCAGTAGAGCAATTTGCAGAAACAGAACCACGGGTCACTTATAATACAGCTCGAGAGGGAATGGTCATTTGCAAGCTACAATAGATTTATTTTTCAAATACCTAATAAAAATTCAGTTCAGTATGATAATGATATGGTAAAAAGAAAAAGAAAACTATAAAATAATATAAAAACAATATTAGTTATCAAGATATATTTAATCAGTAATTTAGTAATACTTTCTAATATATACAGCTTCACAAAAAAGTGTTTGAGAAAATTAAGTTTTAGCTTGCGGCCTATGACCAAATAATCAATGTTACTTAGCCAGATTATCTGGGTTTACTAATAAATTATCTAATTTCAACTACCACTGCCTTTAGAACTCTCTAATCCATCATTTTATCAATAGGGGATATTTTAGTACACTATATATAAGGCAATAATATTAGAACCATTAGTGAAGCAAAGCAAACTCCTTCTTCTTCTGTATTGCAATAACTGATAAATATATTTCCAAAGAAATACAAGTTTCTAAACATTTGATTTAAATAAAACACATAACTTGTTTTATATTAAAGGGACATGAAATCCAATTTTTTTCTTTTATGATTCAGAAAGAGAGTACAATTTTAAGCAACTTTCTAATTTACTTCTATTATCTAATTTGCTTTATTCTCTTGATATACTGTGCTGAAAAGCATATCTAGATATGCTCAGTAGCTGCTGATTGGTTGCTGTACATAGATGCCTCATATGATTGGCTCACCCATGTGCACTGCTATTTCTTCAACAAAGGATATCTAAATAATGAAGCAAACTAGATAATAGAAGTAAATTGGAATGTTGTTTAAAATTGTATTCTCTACTTGAATCATGAAAGAAAATGTTTGGGTTTAGTGTCCCTTTAACAGGTTGCTAATTGTAACTAATACAATCAATCACCTAGATTACAAGTTGTGCGCTAAACATGGTGCGAAACAATTGCACTCTGCATAGCACTGCCATTACGAGTTACTGAAAAGCCTCCTTGTGCTGTGCGTTATGGTGCGTTAAGCTTCATACTGCACAATAGCAAAGGGCTGAGTTTATGTGCTCGTGCACGCTTTCCCCCATAGACATCTATGGTGAGAGAGCATTAGAAAAAAACTAAAACCTGCGATCGCAGAATGGAGATCACCGTAACGCAACCCCTTTGAAGTCTATTGGGAAAAAAAAGTTACGTTTAAACCTAACACCCTAACATAAACCCAAAGTCTAAACACCCCTAATCCACAGCCCCCGACATCGCCAACACTAATAAAAATTATGAACCCCTATTCTGCCGCACCCCGACATTGCCGACACTAATAAAATGTATTAACCCCTAAACCACCGGCCCCCCACATCGCCAACACTATAATAAAGTATTAACCCCTAAACCTCCAGCCGCCCACATTGTAACTACTAAACTAAAGTTATTAACCCCTAAACCGCCGCCCCCCCACATTGCTAAATATTAAATTAAACTATAAACCCTTAAACCTAACACCCCCTAACTTTAAATTAAAATTACAATATAACTATCTAATAATTAAAAACTTACCTGTGAAATAAAAAAAATCTAAGTTTAAACTATAAATTAAAGGGACACCAAACCCAAATTTTATCTTTCATGATTCACATAGCGCATGCAATTTTTTTTTTTTTTTTTTTTTTAAATATTTATTTATAACCAACAATGAATACAATATCCATATCGGCAAAAAAAAAAAAAACAAGAGATATTTCAGTTTGTCATACATGTTATGATAACAGAGAAGAAAAGAAAACGAGAAACAATATCAACCAAACATGAAGTATATATTATAATTCATATATACAATAGATTAACCTGAATTATCCACCTATTTGGTCATTACTCATTGTTGGAGTTTTTTTTATTTTATTTAAATTAAAACAAAACAAAACAAAAACAACCCGAGAGGAGGGCGGAGCCAGCAGCAGCAATGGAAGCTGTGTAACTTCTGAGCTCCGTGACCAAGCTCCACAGAACAGCTCAATCCAGCCCACAAAGCACCAATTCTAAACAATCTAACATGTCCCTTTGATAGCTTACCGGAACGGGAGCCACTAGATCACCGGCCCATACAGACCCAGATGGTCTATCTCTGACATCGGGAGCCAACGCAGTCACGGCCCGAGGCGCACCTAGCAGTGCACTATCAAGCACCCGACCCACAAGTTAATTAAACATTTACCCCTTACCGCCTTGGGAAAATCTCACGTACCGGTCCTGCAACACAGAGCGCATCATCATGTGAAGCGCCATAGACAGTTTCTCTCTCCCTGTGTTGCGCTACTCTGGCCTGAGGCAGTTTGGGCGCATATCACCAGGGCCGTTGTCACGCCGCTGGAAGCTAACTCTGAGGGCAGTCTCATTGCGGGTAAGGCGCGAACAACGCTACAACTCTTAAGTCCCGGTCAGGGTAGTGATACCGGGATCTGTGCAAAATAACATGATATCAGGCTTGGGCCCTGAAGTTATAACCTGTCAGGCCTGTAGTTTGAACGGCTGGGCCCACTGAGCAGCGTTAGCTCAGCTAACCAAGTGTGAAAACAACTGTTGCTAACACGCAGACCCCAGAGCCTGCTTGTCCTATTTGGTGTCAGTGCTGTTCTTGACATTTATTTCCCTCACTACAGCTATATAACTAATAACAGCCTTGTAATAAAATACCTTTAATCCAAGCTCATCACTATACTTGACTCTGTGAGAGACTTACTACTCATTTGCCCACCATCTTTTTACGCAGTAAAATGAATACTAAACGCTCTACTAAACCTAACAAGCCTTCCAAGTTGCACAATCATAGAGACAGCATGGTCTCACAGTATTTTTCGCCCCCTAACACGAAAGCTAACACAGGGGAGGAACATAACAAGTCTCCCATGAAGAGTGCGCAGACACCACAAGCAGTCTTGGAAGATAATGAGGAGAGCACACCTGTCCCAAACACCATTCTTTCTACACTTGCCTCTAAGCAGGACATAGCAGACATAATCCGCTCGTGTATTCGAGAAGAGATAGCAGAAATAAAGCAAGATCTACATTCTGTAGGCAATAGAGTTGAGGCCCTGGAAGAATTCACAGACCATCTGCAAGAAGAGATCAATTCGACTCAAGATGCTACAAATCAACATACCACACTCATAGCAGACCTCTTTGACAAAATCGAAGACTTGGAGAATAGGAGCCGCCGGAAAAACCTCAGAATCAGAGGTGTACCCGAGTCGGTATTACCTAAAGACTTTCCTATCTATCTCCCGGCTCTATTCGCACACCTTAAGAACACCACTCCTTCCACTGACATACCGTGGGTTAGGGCTCACAGAGCCCTCAGACCAAAGCCTCCTGACACAGCCCCCCCAAGAGATATCATCATGAAGTTCAAAGAGTTCAGAGAAAAGGAAGAGCTCCTAAACCTCTCACGTAGACACCAACCAGTGAAGTTCAGAGGGGTTGTTCTCCAATTTTACCAGGATCTGTCTCAACGAACACTGCAAAGGAGGAGAGAGCTTGCCCCTCTGACGTCCCTTCTCCGACAGAAGAAAATTCTCTACAGGTGGGGATTCCCTTTTCACCTCTATGTGCTACATGGCAACAGAAAGCTAATCTGCAGGACCTCAGAAGAAGTCAACACCTTTTGCCGGGCACTAGAAATCGACCCTCCTGTGGATCTCCCTCTGGAGGACTCCCACGAACCCCCTAAAAAGAAGCCTACAAGATCTGCCCCTGGAGACTGGCAGCGAATCCCTCAGCGCCCTCAACCCAAGCCGCAGACCAAACTCTCCAGTCCGCCCGCCGGATCCACATCATAGCCGGGGTTTTTATTTTTTCTAACTCAGGCTTTACACATGTCTTGAACAGACTGGCAGGGACCCTACCTGATGTTTCATACTGATGTTGGGTAAAGTATCGTATTCTTTGCCACATGTCTTTATTTGTTAGATGGTTACTGGTTTAGAATTGTTTAGAAGTTTTTTGTAACTATAGGAATTCTAGAATTTTTTGGATCTGAACACCAGATAGATATTATAGCATAACACTTATATTGGAGCGGGTTATAATCCCTCCCCTTAAACTTTAAACCTTAAAAGTTAAAATGTCTTCATTAGTATCTAGAAATTCTATGAGAAAATGTACATTCTATTGTTTGTTTTTGTTCATGTTATTTTTGCTATGTGACAGCGACGCAGGCCCAGGGGCCCACCTAACACAGCCTTCTTACAAAATTTTGCACCTATCCTTACATTTACATTTCCTCATGCAGCCATCTCATCATAGGCACCAAACACAACGACACCATGAGCGTCCCCACTAAAACCCTCACCCTACTGAGCCAGAATGCTAGGGGATTGAATTCTGCACAAAAGCGCTCGTTAGCCATGCGAGATCTACGTAGGAAAGGTGGTGATATTCTCTTCCTACAAGAGACACATTTTCTGAAGCATAAAGAACCTAGTTACTTTGGAGGTTACTTCACCCAAAGTTTTCATAGCTCTTTTGACCACAAACGCAATGGCGTTAGTATCCTCATCAGCAGACAGATATCCTTCACCCATATTCACACCCACACTGATGCTGAGGGCAGGTTCCTATGCGTGACTGGCCTACTGTTCGGCTCCCCTGTGACACTAGTTAACCTTTATGCCCCCAACACTAGGCAACTCCCATTTTTTAGAAAATGTTTTGCACATATTCTAGACCACACAATAGGAGCACTATACCTAGGTGGAGATTTCAATCTTCCCATTCAACCACACTTGGACTCCACGAACCCAAGGCCTTCAACACCGAAACACACGGTTAAACAACTTTGGAAACTCATGCTAGACCAAACATTATTTGATATCTGGAGATTTAAACACCCAGAGAAGAGGGATTATACCTTCTTTTCTGCCCCTCATAGCTCCTACAGTAGAATTGATTATCTTTTCACCAACCAAAGAGGCCTCACTAATGTTCTATCCTCTAGGCTCTCTCACACCGTTTGGTCCGACCACTCGGCAGTTCTAACAACACTTAGTTGGCCTTCGGCACCTCATGGTAGTTTTCAATGGAAATTAGATGAGAAACTATTAAATTTCCCAGACCTAGTCTCCAAAATAGAGAAGCTCCTACAGGAGTACTTTAGATTTAATTCCCTCCCAGAAACAGACCCTTTTGTTGTTTGGGAGGCCCATAAGTGTTACATTAGAGGGGAATTTATAAAACACCAGGCACATGTTAGGCAGAAAGCACGCCAGCTGTATAAATCCTCCACTGATCTATTGGCCAAACTTGAATACGACCACAAACGAAACCCCTCATCCCCCTTGTTACTTGCTGAATTAGAGAAGGCGAGGAAAACAGTCCACGACCTACAAATTAGTGAAGCCAATACCCTGGCCTTAAAGACTAAGCAGAAATTTTACTTTGAAAATAACAGGGCGGGAAAACTCCTAGCACGCTCCCTGAAACTTAAAAAACTTAAAACCTTTATACATGAAATTAAATCTCCCACGAATCGGAGGGTAAACACCACCCCTGAAATTCTTTCTCAATTTGAAGGGTACTACTCTAAACTCTACGACCTTCCTAAATCTGATCGCCCTTTAGACACTAGAAATGCTATAAACGATTACCTTCGAGACACCCCCTTACCGCAACTCACAGAAGTGCAAATGGCAGAATTGGAAGAACCTTTTTCAATGACAGAGCTTTTAACCACCCTTAAAAATCTGCCCTCAGGCAAAAGTCCAGGCCCTGATGGATTTTCCGTCGCCTATTATAAAAAATTTGCACCTAGCTTACTCCCACGGTTATGTACCTTGTTTAACTTAGTAGACCAGGATCATCCCTTCCTCCCCCCTATGCTAGAGGCACATATTTCGGTGATCCCTAAACCCGGCAAACCCACAGATAGCCCCTCTAACTACCGACCTATCTCGCTTCTAAACGTAGACATCAAGCTTTATGCAAAACTCATAGCCTCCAGACTTAACAAGGTTCTCCCGCACTTAATCCACATAAATCAAGTAGGTTTTGTCCCCCGTAGAGAGGCGCGAGATAATACTATTAAAATCTTAAATTTAATTGAATACACCCAGTCGCAAAATATCCCCTCTATCTTCCTGGCCATAGATGCCGAAAAGGCCTTCGACAGGCTAGATTGGCTGTTCCTCAGGTCTACACTATCTCGATTTGGCCTTGGGGAGAGACTCATTGAGAAAATCTTCGCCCTATATCAGTCGCCAAAAGCCCGCATTAAGCTAAATGACTCTCTGTCAGATGCGTTCCCCATACTAAATGGAACGAGACAAGGCTGTCCCCTATCTCCCATATTGTTTATTTTGGCCATGGAAGTCTTAGCCTCTAATGTTAGGAAGGAAGAAAGGGTTCGCGGAGTCCATATAGCGGATACACAATATAAATTAACACTCTACGCGGACGACATCCTTTTCTCACTGACCTCCCCCACACAATCCCTAGAGGCATTGATGCCGATTATAGAAATATATAGTGCCCTCTCTAATTTTAGAATAAATATGCAAAAATCCGAGTTCCTGGACATCGGCATTTCCGAACAGATTTCCCAGCAGATCACCAACCAATATCAATTCCGGCCAAATCATATCTCTATAAAATATTTAGGGATAAACTTAACGACCTCGAGAGACTCCCTATACCGCTTAAACCACCAACACCTTCTAGACTCCATCAGGACAGAGATGGGGGCTTGGCGTAATAAACACCTCTCATGGCTTGGTAGAATTCAGGCCTTCAAAATGAGTATTCTGCCTCGCTTCTTATATATGTTTCAGACGTTGCCCATTCAACCTCCTACGCAATACATACACACAGCACAATCTTTCATAAATGGTTTTATTTGGGCCCATAAACGCCCTAGAATAGCTAAAAACATTCTCTACAGGAACAGAGTTAATGGGGGTCTTGGTGTGCCAAACCTTTTGCTATACTTGCAGGCAGCGCAATTGACTAGAATGATTGATTGGTGCAAAAATAGCACGGACAAAGAATGGGTTAAGCTCGAGCATGACCTATCCAGTTCTAGAAGTCTGGGGTCCATGTGTTGGATATACAGACAGCACAGGACTTTACCGCCACTTACCCCTTCGCTAGTTTCCGATACACTCTCCACATGGGACTGTCTCACGAGATCTCCTAAAGGCATTTCTACTATTCCCTCACCTTTAACCCCTCTACTACATAACAAAGACTTTCCCCCACTACTCCAGAAACGGTCAGACGACATATACACGCTAGCAGCAGGCCTATCTTGTCATTCAGTTTTAGATAGAGGTACCATTTTACAGAAAACTGCTCTTGCGGACAAAAACATCACTTTTTTTAGCAGGTGGTTTGAATATTTGCAATTATCCCACTTCCTCTCTAGTCATAAAGACAAACCCAACTTGACCAGAGGCCTAAATCCGTTCGAAACACTCTGTCATTCTCCACAACTAACAAGGGGCACACTTTCCCAGATTTATAAAATCCTCATTGCCCTACACTCCAACAACTTACCGCAATACACAAAAGCTTGGGAAGCTGAACTGGGATCTGAGATTCCTTCTGAAACTTGGAACATTATATTCCAACAAATGGGAAAGGCTCCCTCTTCAATGAGCATCACAGAAACAAATTTAAAGCTCCTTGAAAGATGGTATCTCCACCCCAGTAGGCTTGCTAGGATTTACCCTCACTCTGACCCACTATGCTGGAGGGACTGTAAACAAACAGGAACACTTCTTCATATTTGGTGGGATTGCCCCACACTTCAACCCTTCTGGCATGACATACATAGAGAAATTCAAAGGGTTCTCTCCATAGACATCCCTTTTGACCCCCTAACACTTTTATTTAATAAACCGCCTAAGATCAAATGCAAGTATAGACAGGTCTTATTATACATTATGCTAAGCGGTGCAAAACAATTGATCCCTAGATTATGGAAACAGCGTAGCATTCCTACCCAGAGAGATTGGACACAAAATGTCACACTCCTTCTGTCCCTTGAAAGGTTCCATTATCAGAAAACGAATAGGATGGACTTCTATTGTGCAATGTCCTTTTTCTGGGAAACATACACCTACACACACGTTAGGACACCATCTTAACTCACTAATCCCAGCAGCGGGACCCCCTACTGACCTAAAAGCTGACCTAAAAGCTCTCCTAGATGTTGGAAAACAAGAATGACCCAGATGGGGTTCTGCCTTGGGCCTGCGCCTCGTCCTATTCCTGGAAAATGTACTTCTGTTTTTTACTTATTACTTCATTGACTGCATCTTTTCCCTAAGAATGTTTAAAAAAGTAAGACTTCTCTAACAATGTGCCTGTTGCGTAGCAAAGTTTCTTTGTTTGGTGGAAGCTTTCCCCACATGTTTTGGAAAAAAGAAAAACTTTACAAGCTGTTCTGTTAAATGGCAATATTTTGACTTTCCGGAGTTTGCAATGCCATGATCAATTGATAACACTAGACTGTATTGATCCAGCCTCATGTTTCCTCTTTTCTTATCACTACTGTATCACGCCGGATTCAATCCATGGCAATTGTAAAACACTTAACTATTTCAATAAAGCTTGTTAAAAAAAAAAAAAAAAAAAAAAAAAAAAACAAACCAACCGGTAAACAACAAAAAAAAAAAAAAAAAAAAAAAAAAAAAAAGGGAGGGAGGGGAAAGGGAAGGTGGCCATCTCTCATTCATCTCGCCCAGCTACCAGATGCCTAGTAAGATTAGTTCAGAATTTTGAAATGGGAAGATCATATATTCTTTTTCATTTTCAGGGAGTGATTTAATATATACTGCCCATTTATTGAAAAAATTCCTTATGTCCTCTTCATTGTCTATGTCTGTATCTTTTTGTTCTAATAAGCATTGTTTTTTTAGACAGTTTTGGATTTCGCATACGCTGGGCGCTGAGCGCGTTTTCCATTTTTTACAAATTAAGTATCTAGTGGCTAATATCGAGACAGAGATCAAGTTATCATTGGGGTGGCGTTCAATTAGATTATCGTTACATAATATAATTTGATATAGAGTAAGAGTTACAGGGGGAATTTTCAGCACCTTATTCAACCAATATTCAAGCTTGCACCAAGTATTTCTTACTTTTGGACAGAACCAAAGCATGTGTTCTAAGTTGGCTGCCGGGAATGAGCATTTGGGGCATTTATCAAAGCCTGAGTTGTGAACCCTGCGACCCGTTTCCGGAGTAAAATATGCCCTATGAAGAATTTTAATATGTGCTTCCCGCCAAGTAGCTGAGAGAGTTGTTTTTTTCACTTTGCTTATAGAATGTTGCACTATTTTTGAGTCTACCCTATTTTGTTCTGACAGTGAAGTCCATGTTAGAGCAAGTCTTGCTAAATTCTGGTTGCCCCTGCTAATAGCCAAAAGGTGATAGCATACAGAGATAGAAATCCGATCCACAGTCGTAAGTGTAAGCCAATTTTCAAGTTTACCTAATTTCCAAGACCATCCTACCTCTCTAGTTGTTTCCAAGAAATAATGCCTTATCTGTAAATAAGCAAAGAAGTCTTTGTTGAGTAAGTTATATTCCCCTTTTAGTTTTTCAAATGTTTTAATGGTTTTTCCGTCCCCATCTATCAGTAAGATCAGTTTATTTAATCCATTAGTGTGCCATCTATTGAAGACCTCAGACTGTAGACCGGGTTGAAACTTTGGGTTCCCTATCAAGGTGAGGTGTTTTGAAATTTTAGGGTTAAAGGATAAAAGCTTTGATATTTTCCACCAAGCCCTGATAGGGTTGGATATAGATTTAAGTCTTTTAATTTCTAGGGGTAGCTCTTTAGGAGGGGAGTGTAGGAGTGCTAGGGGAAGATAAGGATCGCAGACATTACTTTCAAGATGGTTATTTAGGATATAATCCTTAGATAAGATCCAGCTACTAGCTATTCGTGCCAAGGAGCTGAGATTGTATGCTCTGATATCTGGCAGTGCCATACCTCCGGAATCGCATGGGAGAGAGAGTTTTTTAAGGGAGATTCGTGCTTTTTTCCCTTGCCAAAGAAATTGGCTAATCAAGCTATTGATTAGTCTTACATCCTTTTCGTACAGGATTACTGGGACATTCAGAAGTATATAAAGGAGTTTCGGGAGAAGAACCATCTTAAATATTGCCACTCGACCCGAGACCGAGAGTGGAAGTGTGTGCCAGGTTCTCAGCTTTTCTTTAATTTGCCTAATAATAGGGGGTATGTTAAGTTCATATAGTTTGTCGGCATTCACCGGAACATTTATTCCCAGGTATTTAAATGAATCTGTTATTCTCTTGAAAGGGTTTTCTGTACAAGAGTCTTTATCCCTACGGATCCAGAGAATTTCTGACTTAGCTGTGTTTATTTTGTATCCTGAGAAGGTACCAAAATGGTCTATTATTTGCATAAGTTTTGGGATGTTAATTTTAGTGTTAGATATATATAATAGTACATCGTCTGCATATAGGCCAATTTTCATTTCATGATTTGAGATCTTAATTCCTTCCAAGTTTTGTCTTACCATGATTGCCAAAGGCTCAATGGCCACGTTGAACAGGAGAGGGGAGAGAGGACACCCCTGGCGGGTTCCTCTTTCCAGAGTTATTGATGGGGATACCATGCCATTAATGATTAGGCGTGTAGCTGAGCCTTTATAAAGGTTCTTAACAAATTCAGGAAATTTGCCCTTAATTCCAAATTTTGTCAGGGAGGTGTTGAGATGCTTGAAGGTGACAGAGTCAAACGCTTTTTCTGCGTCAATGGACAGAATAGCCATGTCCGGTACTCCGGGCATTTCCTCTCTCCCCCCTCCCGTCTGCCGGGCCTTTTCCAAATATTCAAGTGTAAGTAATAGTTCCCTTATTTTTGCCGAGGAGTTCCGTCCATTCATGAAGCCCGCTTGGTCCGGATGGATTACCTGTGGGAGTATTTGCTGTAATCGAGCTGCTAAAATGGAGGTAAGAATCTTATAATCTGAATTAAGTAAGGCTATTGGCCTATAAGATTCTTTGAGCCTTGGGTCCTTCCCTTCCTTGAGGATCAGAGTTGTATGTGATGCCGAGAATGAAGGAGGGACTGGTTTACCATTCATATAGAGATCATTATATAAATTTATTAAGTATGGAGAAATTTCTAAAGAAAGAATTTTGTAAAATTCACCAGGTAATCCATCCGGACCTGCTGCCTTACCAGTGGGAAGACCAGAGATTGCCTCAGTTAGTTCTTGCGCTGATATGGGGGAGTTAAGGATACTGATATCTTCGTCCGTTAGTGAAGGGCTTTTGATCATATTCCAGAACTCCGTGGCCTTGTCATGATCATAGCCTTTACCGGAGTATAACTCCTGATAATAGTTCACCAATGTGTATGCGATTTTATCCGGATTTAGGATTTGCACACCCTTCTCTAGAAGTTCTTCGATATAGGGTTGCTTTTTTTCGTTATTGACCATTCTGGCAAGCATCTTTCCGGACTTGTTCCCGAATCTATAAAGTTTAGCCTGGGTTTTTAATTCCTTTTGTGTTTGTTGAGTTAAAGAGAATGTATCCCGGGCTTCCTTAGCCTGTACGTACTTAGACCAGTTTAAGGCGTTCTTCTGTAATATGAATTTATTATATGCATTAGTTAATGCTTTTTGTATCTCTCTCTCCCTTACCTTCAATTTCTTGGTCAGGGCTATCTTGTAAGTTAGAATTTCTCCTCTAAGGACCGCCTTGGCGGCTTCCCAGAACAACTCTGGACGTTCGGTATATTCTGAATTAAACCGGAGATATTCCTCAAATTTAGATCTAATGTGGGTTTTGAATTTCATATCTGTCGCTAAATAATATGGGAAGAAGAAGCGCGAAGATTTGAATCTTGATTGTTCAGGCTTAATGTCTAAAGTAATAGGGGCGTGATCTGATAGCAATATAGGGGTGATTCCTGCTTGGGCTCTCAAGGAGCCCAAGCGCTCATCTACGAGAAAGAGATCTATGCGAGACATAGTTTTATGCGCTTTTGAGAGGCACGTGAATTCCTGAACATCTGGATTCTGACTTCTCCAGATATCGTATAATGCTAGGTTTTGTTTTAGTTTCTTAAACATTTTAGATTCTAAATTATCCTTTTTCTGTTTTTTTTGCTTCATAGATTCTCTAAGTCTATCTAATGGGGAGTGCGGTGCCATGTTGAAATCGCCACCTATAATTGATAGCCCCTGATTGTACAGGAGGAATTTAGTTTGGATTCTATTCCAGAATTCTGGGTCAAAGGTATTAGGGCCATATAGGTTGCAAATTGTATAAATTTCCTGGGCGATTTTTACTTTTATTAGGACATATCTCCCCTCCGGATCAGGCTCGCAGTGGATCACCTCAAGCTGAGCTCTTTTACCAATTAAAATTGCCACTCCCCTTTTTTTGCCTATGCTTGGCGAGAAGTATACGTCTCTTACCCATGAGGACTTAAGTTTGTTAGATTCTTCTGAAGTGAGATGGGTTTCCTGGATTAATCCTATATCAGTCTGATATTTCCTTAGTTGTGTTAATATGGTTTTCCGTTTAATGGGGGTGGAGATCCCTCCCACATTCCACGAAACTATTCTAAGTTTTTCTATTTTTCTGTGTCTTTATAGCATGAAAGTAAGGTGAGGGAGAGAGGTAGGGGAAAAGGGAATGGAGAAAAAAAAAAAAAAAAAAAAAAAAAACCACCTGACACATATGGAACTTGACCCATTTAGCCCTACCTAAGAGGTCTTCCCAGTTATCGAACCTACACTGTTTAAGTGGGAGCTACATTGTCTGTTGCTAGGGAGTCTAAGGATGAGAAGAATTTCTCGGCTGCGTGTGCCTCCAGGAAAAGATGTGCCGTTCCATTCACAGTAACTTTTAATTTAGCTGGGTAAAGTATGGTCGCATTTATTCCAGAATTTATGAATTTAGTGCATATAGGTGCCAGATCTCTCCTTTTGGAAGCTGTCTCAGCCGAGAAATCCTGAAAAATAAGGATCTTAGCTCCATTAATAATGAGAGGTTGTGTTTTATGGTAATGCTGGAGAATAGAGATTTTGTCCTGATAATTGAGTAGCTTTACAATAACAGGTCTAGGCCTATTAGATTTTTGAGCTAATTGTGGTGGGCCCAATCTGTGGGCTCTCTCTACCAAGATGTTGTTGTATAAGGGCGAGAGTTTGAGAGCTGTCTTTAGTGTGTCAGAAACAAAGACGGCAAGGTCCTCATATTGTTTCTCCTCTGGAAGACCTATTATTCTGATGTTGTTTCTTCTGCTACGGTTTTCAAGGTCTTCTAGTCTCATAAGGGTTTTTTGATTACTGCTACTGATGCTGTCCAGCTTAGTGCCTTGTACTACTACCGTGTCTTCCAGATCCGATACTCTCTGCTCGACCTCCTGCATTCTTGAGGAGAATTGTCTGATTTCCTGAGATAGAGAGGAAATATCCTGCTTAATTTCCATCCTAAGAGCATCGAATTTGGGAGAGAGGGCATCAGAAATGCTGGCAACTAAATTTTGGACATTTAGTACTTCAGGTGTGGCTGCACTTAATAAAGTTGATTGAATCTCAGCTATTGAGTCCTGTGTGGTTTTTGGATTTCTTATCTCTTTGTCTACCTGCCATTCCTGGTGAGGATGCTTTAGAAGAAATACCAAGAAATTTATCCATGTACTTCTCTATAGAAGAGAAAGAAGCAGAGAGAAGGAGAGAAGGGGGGAGAGGGAGAGAAAAAAAAAAAAAAAAAGAAGAGAAAAAAAAAAAAAAGGAAAGAAAGGAACGTAGAAGTGCAAGGGAAGTGGGGGAATGTGGGGGGATGGTACGTGACCTATGGGAGGTGATTGAGTCGGGCAGGAAGTTGTGAGTACGCCAAATCTAGGGTAGTGCCTTCGTGTGGGATTTTCCAATTGTGTTGTTTGTGATTATATAAAAAAAAAAAAAAAAAAAAAAAAAGGAAGAAGTGAGCTAAGGAGGAATATATCTCAAGATCCCTAAAAGGGAATCAGTGGGGTGGGCGTAGAGGAATGCGCCAATTCAGTGTCGGGCTGTGGCTTGTGATGCCCTATTTAATTTACGTGCTATTTGGGTGATTTGTGTAGATGAGTGAGAAAAAAGGAGAAAGAGGGAGAAAAGGGGGGGAGGGGAGGGGGAGAAAAAAGGAAGAGGCGTTTAGAGTAACGTTGTGTATTCGCGTTTACCCTATATGTTATTTATCTGCTCGCTTTTTCTAAGGTATGAGGGCTTTAGTGTTTTTAATCACTGGGTTTAGGATATTTGGCAGAATAATAACGACAGTAAGTTGGTGGGGAACCTCTTTAGCAATAAGAAGTCAATTATCAGTGCTCTTGTTGTATTTTTAGTTTTAGTGCAAAATCGCTGAGATAGAGTATCTTTCCCAAGTTTTGAAACTACCGGATATTGCACAGTGCTGGACATATACTTATTTACTTATGGCCCAGAATCTTTCAGTGTACTGAGTATCAGGGGTTACCATGCTCTTATTGGTAATAGGTGATATGAGTAAGCAGATAATATTGATTCAGAGAGTTCTTTAATATCTAAGGGGTTGATTAGAGGTATTTTATTTCTAAGAGAAGGAGCTAGGGGAGATTACCCCTGTTTACTATTATTGTGATAAAGTATTGAATACTACAGGTAGGTCAGGGGATTGCTGCCTGTATCCCTATTGTATTTTTTTTTTTTTTCCTAGACACAAGGCAGGGAAGAAACTCAGGTAATACAGATAAATTTTGGTTTTCCAGCTATACTAATTATCATGTAGACCTTTCAAAGGGTCAGCGAGAATGTTGATTAATAAGAAGATTCAGTTTGAGCCTTAGTGACCCAGCTTTAGTAAGATACCTGTATGTATAGCGTAGTAACGCCTTTAAAAAGCCATCAAACAAAAAACAATTCCTTTTTGCATATGCAGTATAAGTATGTACGCAATCTGACAAAGCTAGACAGTGTTATATACAAAACAAGAAGAAAAGTGCAACATAATCAGTTGGTAGTATCAGGTTTTGAAACTTTTGTATCAGAGAGGAAAAAAAGAGTGAAGGAGCTTATTCAAGTTTGTTAGAGACTGAGACTACCAGATATTGCGCAGTGCTAGATATATGCTTATTTCATGTGGCACAGTAATTTTCAGTATACTGAGTATCAGGAGTTACCACGCTCTTATTAGTAATAGGTGATATGAATAAGCAGGTAATATTGATTCAGGGAGTTCTTTAAAATCTAAAGACTTGATTAGAGATATTTTATTTTTAAAGGAAGAAACTAGGGGAGATTACCCCTGTTTATTATTGTTGTAGTAAAGTATTGAATACCACAGATAGGTCAGGAGATTGCTGCCTGTATCCCTATTGTATCTTTTTCGTAGGCAGAGAGCAGGGAAAAGACTGGGGTAATACAGATAATTTTTGCTTTTTGCAGCTATACCAACTATCATGTAGACCTTTCAAAGGGTCAACAAGAATGTTGGTTAGTGATATTATTCAGTTTAAACCTTAATGACCCATCTTTAGGAAGACATGTGTAGTGTAGTAACGCTTTTAAAAAGCCATCAAACAAAGACAATTCCTTTTTGCATAAATAGTATCAGTATGTACGCAATCTAATAAAGCTAGACAGTGTTATATCCCAAATAAAAAGAGAAATGCAAGATAATCAGTTAATAATATCAGGTTTTGAAACTTTTGTAACAGGTAGGGGGAAAGTGAGAGAGCATATTTGAGTTGTTAAAGATTAAACAAATATTCTCATAGAAGAAGTCTTTTTGTTCTCGGTCTCTTCTTAGGTTCAAATTGCCCCTTTATATATTTCTAGTCCACAGTTATGATATCAAGATAGGGAGCAAGAGAGCTTGTTGAATGTAATTAAGTGCTCTAGACGATTTAGCGTCTCAGGTTTATCCCCCTTGGTAAGCTTCCAGGCCATTCGCCATCAGCCTGATTCTTTCCCTGTCTCCCCCCTTCCTCCTCCTATTCACCTCTGCCTTTAGCAAATTGACTTTTAACGGGTCTGGCCTAAGATTTTTAGGAGCCTCTTCAGGTATCCAGGAGCAGTGTTTGACCCACAGTGCAGTAAGAAAGAAGTTCAGGTAAACTCACCCCTTGCCTCCGCCTGTCCACTCGCCGTGTTCGCCAGCGACGTCCAGGTCCCCGCAAGCCGACACGGGGCTGCCTCCAGTAGCCGTTTCCCCTCCGCCCCTATCGAGGATCACGCTCGGCTCTCCTCACGCAGCAACGGTGGGAGGAGAGCAAGAGGGCTGCATCAAACACCGGCGTCAGCCGGAGAGGGACGGCTCCAGCGTCAGAACCCCAATCCAAAATCGAGCCCAGCTCCCTCCCGCGCAGCACCGGTGGGGGAGGGAGAGGGCGGACACCAAGCTGCAACGCAGCAGGGGGGGCACTTCCAGCGGTGCCGCAGGTGAGGTTCAGGTAATTACAGAGCGGTCGAAGATGCTGAGAATTTTCCTGGCGAGGGCTACAGGCGGAGTGGGGGAGATAAGGTTTGAAGTTTGAGCGGAGTGGCAGAGTTTAGTTTGAAGGAGGAGGGAGATACAGTCTAAAGCAGAGAACGTAGATAGCGTGGTAAGAGATAGTTTTTAGGCTGGGTAGGTCAAAATAGAGACAAGTTGAGTCCAGGCAATGAAAAGAGTTAGTATGAACCAGTGGGATGGTGGGCCACTGGTGAAGGGTTCCAGAGCTGCTTTTACCAAGCTGTCCTTACAAAGAGCCCCAGGACTTGGGGCAGGCGCGCAAAACAATCCACCGCCAGTATGTGTGCGGCTGGAGGTGTGGGCTCAGCAACACCTGTTGAGCTCCTCCTCCACCGGAACCTCTACCCGAACAATGAGAAGTTTTAAAAGACTTTTTACGTTTACTAGCTAGCGCATGCAATTTTAAGCAACTTTCTAATTTACTCCTATTATCAATTGGTCTTCATTCTCTTGCTATCTTTTTTTGAAAAGCAAGAATGTAAATTTAGAAGTTGGCTCATAACCTGGGTTGTCTTTGCTGATTGGTGGATAAATGCTGTCCAGGGTGCTGAACTAAACATTGTCTGGCTCCTTAGCTTAGATGTCTTCTTTTTCAAATAAAGATAGCAAGAGAACAAAGTGTCAGGGTATCTGTGAGTAACATTAAATAAAGTACAGATGTATCATAGAATCTAATATTTCATTTTTAGCTAAAACCTAATTTGATGTTAATTGGTCTAAAAACAGACCGCCCAACCCCCATTTTTCCTGATTACAATACTTCAGCTAGGAACAATAAACTTTAGCTTTGAAGCTCATCACTCCACATGAGGTCATTACATGGATCTGATAATCAACCAAGCCAGCATACATCATGGGGTTTGGAGACAAGAGTTTGTGAATAAATCAGATAAGCAAACACTAAGGCCCATGAATATAGTAATTAGCACAGACCTGTTAATTGCCCCTAGACCTCGGATACACATCTGTGCTGGCTAACAGAGACAAATGTTTTGCATTGCAAATTAATTTAAAAAAAAACTTGTATAATTTTCAATACTGCATACAAATGTATAATTCCATGGATCTGAGAAATGAACGTCAGATTTGTAATAAATTAAATGAATAACTACATTAGTTATTTCAGGATAAATACATTTTTCTCTGTTTTCCAGAAATCTAGTGAAAATTACAAGGAAGAACTGATGTGAAAATGAGATTTCTAAACAAGATGTCCTATGAATATTGATCATAAACATGAATCTATGCACTCAAAAATTATTAGAAACGTGAAATATGCTGTATTTATTTTAAGATGCAATACAATACCAGGATGTTTCAATGCTATGATTCTGTGAAGAAAGATGGTTAACAGCGAGCTGCTTATTAATATGATGCTAGAAAAAAATACTTATATTTCATATTAAAATAATCAGAAATGATGGAACTATATGGTCCCATCTATATTAAAATTGTAAGTTTATTAATACTGAAAATTATAATAAATAAAATAAACATTTTATAGGTTAGATAATTGAATTGCAGCAATATTTAATGGAGACTGCATTTGTGATTGTCTGCTGCCCCCTAGGGGATTAAAACTGGTATGACAGCCAAAACGAATTGACTGTTTAAAACATATGCCAAACCAAATAGCCTATGAGATTTTCAGATCCCAGAGCGACTCCGGGCCAATGGAAAGACCAGCTCCGAGGGCCTATCAAAATTCTGTGGGAGTGATTAAGGGAAAGGAGGAGGCTTTCTTTATTTTTGGATAAAGAGGCATACACACTCTAAGAGAGGAGGATACAGACAGACTGAAAGAAGCATTAACTTTTGGAGAGAAAAATATATAGACTTTGGTGCCAAGTATTTTCTCTGCCATTTTTTGGGACACTTTCTTGAAAAAAGAAAGATTAACAATTCTTGAGGTCTATACCTTTGCACATTGTGAGTAAACCCTCGATAGATGACCCACAAGAAATTCTGGAAACTGAATAATCATTTGGTTATGTTGTAACATATGGCAGTGACTATAATATAATATTTTAAAGCAAATACATTCATTGTTGCAGTTAATTGAAGTTAGTAATTTTAAAATGGCACAATTTGTATTTTAAGCTCATGTTCATAGTCCTGTGTAGTTTAACTAGTCATTATTGCTAAATAATGTATTTACTAGACAGGGTTTTACACTCCAGATACAGTGAAATCTTTCAGAACTGTAAATAAACTGGTTATTGTGATTAAATCCCTGGTAGTTATAAATTAAGCATAGTAAGTTGGTAATCCATATTGGACATTAAACTAGAGTTATTGGTTAATAACTGAAGATTGTGGTACTTTATTGTGGTATTTTAATGTGTTCATTGTGAATAAGGTAAATTGTAAAGGTATATTTTTATGATCTTTGTTAAAGAATATTGTAACAGCATAAGTGTGGATCATTTGATTCATATCTGGTTTCTATAAATATAATTCAATGTGTTTATAACTTTAACTAATATAAAGAATTTAGGAATAAAATATTGATTTTAATTGTTTCGTATATGCATTTTATTGGGGGTTTGTTTTAAAGAATAATAATCTACTCACAGTTCCTGAAGTCCGAACATCCATCTTCATCCAGGCGGCAAGAAATCTTCATTCAGGCAGCGACACCTTCATTCATCTTGGGGACATCTTCTATCTTCATCCCAGCAGCACGGAGCGGAGCTATCCTGGAAGACATCCTGCGCGGAGTGTCCACTTCATATGGTCACCGCCATAACACTGAAGTAGAATATAAGGTAGCCAATTTAAACATGGCGTACCTTGCATTCCTAATGGCTGATTTGATTCTGTTCAAATTAGCCAATAGGATTTCAGTAGCTCTCAACCTATTGGCTGATTTGAATTTGAAGTATCAAATCAACCAATAGGAATGCAAGGTACGCCATTTTGAAATGGTTACCTTGCATTCAACTTCAGTGATCGGCGGTGACCGTATCAAGAGGATGCTCAGGGCTGCAGGATGTCATCCAGGATATCTCAGCTCCACGCCGCCGGGATGAAGATAGAAGATGGCCCCAAGATGGATGAAGATGTCGCCGCCTGGATGAAGACTTCTCACCACCTGGATGAAGATGGATGTCCGAACTTCAGGAACCGTGAGTAGATTTAATGGGGCAAGTGTTAGATTATTTTTTCATTTTTTTAGGTGGTTTTTTTTTTTTAAATTAGGGCTTTGGACAATTGTAAAAGAGCTAAATGCCCTTTTAAGGGAAGTAAAAGAGCTGAATGCCCTTTTAAGGGCAATGTCCATACAAATGCCCCTTTAGGAGCAAAGGGTAGCTTAGCATTTTTTAGAGTTAGGTTTTTTATTTTGGGGGGTTGGTTGGGTGGGGGTTTTACTTTTAGGGGGGACTTAGTAATTTTTAAGATAAAAGAGCTGTTTAGCTTAGGGCAAATGCCCTACAAAAGGCCCTTTGGTAGTTTATTGTAGGTTAGGGGGTATTTTTATTTTGAGGGGCGTTTTTATTTTTATAGGGCTAATAGATTAGGTGTAATTGTTTTTATGTTTAATAATTGTGTTTATTATATTTTTTTAGCTTAAAGTTTTTTATTTTTTGTAATTGAGTGTTTATTATTTTTTGTAATTTTAGATTTTTTTAATTTTTTCGTAATGTTAGGTTTTTTTACATTTTTAATTTAGGTTTTTAATTGGTAATATTTTTTATTGTGTTATAATAGTTATGTTAGGTTAATTTATAGTTTGAAATTAGTTTTTTTTATTTCACAGCTATGTTTTTATTTTTTTAAAGATAGTTATATTGTAACTAATTTAAAGTTGGGGTTGTTAGGTTTAGGGGTTAATAGTTTAATTTAGTGTTTTTCAATGTGGAGTGACCGGTGGTTTAGGGGTTAATAGGTTTAGTTTAGTAGTTATGATGTGGAGTTGGAGGTTTAGGTGTTAATACTTATTATAGCGTTGGCGATGTGGGGGGCCGGGGGTTTAGGGGTTAATAGGTTTATTTAGGTGTCGGCGATGTCGGGGAGTGGCGGATTAGGGGTTATTAACTTTTATCAGGGTCGGAGATGTTGGGGAACGGCGATTTAGGGGTTAATAGTTTTATTTAATGTCGGCGATGTCGGGGGCGGCGGATTAGGGTTAATAGGTTTATTTAATAGTTGTGATGTGGGTGGGCGGCAGATTAGGGGTTAATAAGTTTAATATACTGAAACTACTGCAAATCCCAGGAGAGGATCTGGTAGAGGAGCGCTCTCTTCAAAGAATGCAATATTATGATATGAGCTTCCTAAGTCATGAATATTAAGACCAAAAATAATGATAACTATAAGATAGGAGAATAATACTCAAATCAGCAAACAATAAATGTAAAAATGAAATAAAATTTTGAAATATATGAATACGATATCGAAGATATAAAAAAATAAAAATTAAAATACTCTGGGGAAATAGCGCTTAGTAATCAATATAATGCAAAATAAATCCCAAAATGTTCGTGAATGAATCACTTGTTAGTATACAAGCCAAAGGAAAATATGAATGAGTTGCTTGTTTGTTACCAAGACTTAGAAAGAGAGTCCGATGATAGTGGATGTTTCAAAAATCTTTCCAGCAATGACTGCGGTGAAGTCAGGCAGCTCCTCTTGACCTGGTGCAAGGCGATTGTAAATGAGTGAGACAAAAAGAGGGCACCATATAGTGTGATATGACCTTTATGAAGCGGTGGAATGGCAAACAAAAGAGGGGCTTACCAAAGGTAGTGGCACTGTGCTGTGACCAGTGCTATCAGGCAGACTAGCACTCTTAGCGGCTAGCACGCTTGTTCCCACTGGTAAGTATCTGGAACGAGTTCCGTCAGGTACAGCGTCTTTCACTTGGAAGCCGGATGGCGCCAAAAAAGGCAAACAGGCTGACAACTAAGTAGTGTTAAAAATAGAACGCTTTATTTACATACAACGCATTTCTCGACCACATACTGGTCGTTTCATCAGGCAATTTAAAAGGCAAAAGTTTAATATAGTGTTTGCAATGCGGGAGGGTGGCGGTTTATGGGTTAATAGGTAGTTTATGGATGTTAGTGTACTTTGTAACAGTTTAGGTATGGGTTTTGTGAAACATTTTTGTTTCACAAAATCCATAACTACTGGTCTCAGATGCTGGTATGGATTTTGTCGGCATAGGCTGTAGCACAGGCATTTTAGCTGAACCACACAACCTGTAATATGGCGCTATGGAAAATCCCGCGGAATATACGTTGCGTTACAGGCTAAAATGCTTGCGGTATAGCTATACCACCGTGACTCGTAATATGTGTTCCCAGCCATTCCAGCATAACGGCCAATTTTTCAGCGTTAAAAGCCATACCGCAAAACTCGTAATCTAGCCAATTGTGTTTGATGTAAAAAATATGTAGGATGCTAAGCATTCATGTCTTTATGTAATACATAAACCAATAATGTGACATGATTACTTTATATAAATATATTCCAGACCCATATACAAAGATGGCAGAAGCTCTCTTTTTTTCCAAGAAAATTGTTTGTGAGCAATCAAATTGTGGAACTGATTATCTAAGGAGGTAGTAAATGCCAATACATTATATACATTTAAAAATGGTTTAGATACATTTTTAGCTAGAAACAGAATTCAGGGATATGGTTGCTTTTATTAAATGGGTCACCTTTTTTAATAGGATTAATTTAAGCTCAAATGGAGCTTTTATTGTAAGTATATTAATATTTGTATAGATTGAATTTAATAGACTTCTGTCTTTTTTAAACTTCTTCTACTATGTTACTATGCAACTACTACCAAGGTGTTAGCTGTAATATTGTGTTTTATAAAAATAGCAAAATAGAGGGGTTAAAAATGCCATAACATAGCATGGTGAAGGCATTGGAGCACATCTACAACTATGCAGACTATATATGTATCATTACATGTACAGTAGTTAAACATAAGACTGTCCTTTCCATGGCTGTCTAACTCTAGTGTGAGAATAGATAGATAGGAGCGCCACAAAAAGGCAAGGTCTTATATGATTTTATTTGTAGGTCTAATGTTAGACCATGGGTTTAGAATAGCGTATGTTATATGTCTAAAAAAGTCTCTGTATAAAATTATGTAGCACAGGGATAGGCTCAGATGTTTGATATAAAATGTTATAAAAAGGTATTACAATTTGCACGGAATATCATATAATTAGAAATAATTGAGTACAATTTGCACAGAATATCATATAATTAAAAACAATTAAGTACATGGATCCATGTTAACAAAATCCTATTTCGTATAAGTATGTCCTAAATAGTCTAAAACAAATTTAACTGTCTGAATGTTAAATTATGTATGAGTCTCCAACATATATTGGTGTGGTCGCTCTGATGAGTGACCTCTCTAATGTAGTTTACACAAAAGATACAACAATACAATGTCATATATAGATGAAAACGGTAATTGATATAATGAACAAGGGTGTGAACGTAGTGTTCAAAAATATTAAAAAACAGGTCTCAAAAATATGAGATCTACAAAAGCAGTTGAAACAAACATGTGAATATAGATGCAAATCAAAAAATGTGATCTACAAAAACATATATATATATACTCAGTCCAAAGTTGTGAAAACAAATCCCAAAGATTGTGAAAAATGTGTTAAAATAATGTTGAAAAAAATCTCTGCGAGCAACTAGTGTGTACACAAACTAGTAAACGTGATTAAGAAGTCGTTTTGGAGGTGTGAAAGTTCCTGGAAATTACTCCATTTGATGGAATGTTCCTTTATTTGTAATCCTAAAAATGTTTGATGGTCAAATATAAAATTGTGTAAAAGAAAAAATGTGACCAATGTATGGTAAAAATACAAATTCCAAAAATAAAAATAAAAATAAT
Source organism: Bombina bombina (assembly GCF_027579735.1). Classification (NCBI taxonomy): domain Eukaryota; kingdom Metazoa; phylum Chordata; class Amphibia; order Anura; family Bombinatoridae; genus Bombina; species Bombina bombina. Next base: position 643,212,861 of record NC_069503.1, read on the forward strand.
AATAAAAATGATGATGAGAAAAAATTGGAATACTCTGGGAATTCCTCAAGACCTGTAAGTAGAAAATACTAACAGTGTAATACTGTTTAGGTATTTTAAAATTGATAGGAATAAAACTCACCATATATCTGTCAACGCGTTTCGGCCTGCCAAGGAGGCCTTTTTCAAGACTAACTGTCTAACTCTAGGCTGCCAGCTCCATTCTTCAGGGACACACAAATAGTGATGTCCCGAACTGTTCGCCCGCGAACGTTTCCCTGCAAACATAGCTTGTTCGCGTTCGCTGTTGCGGGCGAACACATGGCGATGTTCGATCTGCCCCTATGTGTCATCATTGAGGAAACTTTGACCCTGTATGTCACAGTCGTCTGACACATTAGAGCCAATCAACATCAGACACTCCCTCACAGACCCTCCCAGCTACTCGGAAGCTGCCATTTTAGACGCATAACGACCTTGCTTTCTTAGTAATAGGACGTGTTGTGTTTGTGCTCCTGACATTATAGGGAAATACATAGCTAGGCTAGTGTATTTAGTGTCCACTACAGTCCAGAAGGACTCCACTCATCTCTGCAAGGACAGCACCCCAAAAAGCCCTTTTTAGGGCTATATTTCGTGCCGTTTTTTTTTTTTCCGTATTTTTATTAGCATTTGCCTGGCTTTCAGCCTGTGTGTTTAAGGCTCACAGCATATGCTGTGATTACTGCCACCACTGATATCTCCCTAACAACATTAGTTTAAATTTAACTAACCAAAATGTTTAATTATTTTGCTAGTGTAATTTTTTTACATTTTCTATCAGGCCTGTATCACACAGCATATACTCTGGTTCATTGCTCTGTGCCAGCCACCAGTGTTAATATCCGTTTATAACATTATTTTAAATTTAAAAAAAAAAATAATAATTTTGCTAGTGTAATTTAATTACATTTTCTATCAGGCCTGTGTCTGTCAGGCTCACTCAGCATTAATATACCTCATTTTTTTCAGTCTTTTGGTTAATTGGTCTGTGCCAGGCAGCCACCACTCATATCTTCTTCACCTTAATTTAAATATATAAAAAAAAAGTTTAAATTTTTTGATAGTGTAATCTAATATCATTTTCTATCAGGCCTGTGTGTTTTGCTGACATACAGAGCCTACTGTGTTTACTTGCTGCCCTCCCTAGTCTATGAGCCACGACTCATATGTGTTTAAACTTTTTTTAATTCCCCCCCCAAAAAAAATAATTTAAATCATTTTTCTAGTGTAATCTAATAGTATTTTCTATCAGGCGTGTGTGTATCTGACTTACAGAGCCTATTGTTTTTAATAGCTGCCCTTCCAAGGCTATCAGCCACGACTCATATGTATGTGCTTAACCTTTTTCTTTAAATTCCCCCAAAAAAGTCTTTAAATTATTATGCTAGTGTAATCTAATTTTATTTTCTATCAGGCCTGTGTCTAACTGTCTATCTGACTTACACAGCATACTGTTGTTAATTGATGCCCTACGTAGCAGCCAGCCAGTGCGACCACTCATATGTGCATTGCACTTCTTAACATAATTTTAATATTAAAATCTAAAATTTTAAAATATTTTGCTAGTGTAATCTAACTTAATTTTCTATCAGGCCTGTGTTTTTGTCACTTACACAGCATACTGTGTTAAATTGCTGCCCTATCTACCATCCACGACTCATATCTGCCAGCCTGTGTGCCAGGCCCAACTAGCCAATTAGTGGCACCAATCATAATTCTTGTAACAGTATAAAAAAAATTAAAATTCATAATTTTTTGGACTGCAAATATTCAGTCTATTAGTGCCATTGAATTGCAGTTTCCTCCTGCCTGGCAGCCTGTGTGCCAGGGACAAACTGGCCAATTAGTGCCACCAATCCTAGTTGTTGTAAAAGTATTGTTAATCTTTAAAATTCCAAATTGATTGCTTGTGCCATTGAATTGCACTTTCCTCCTGCCTGCCAGCGTGTTTTCCAGGCCCAACTAGCCAATTAGTGGAACCAATCATAATTCTTGTAACAGTATATAAAAAAATAAAAATCATAATTTTTTGGACTGCAAATATTCAGTCTCCTAGTGCCATTAAATTGCATTTTCCTCCTGCCTGCCAGCCTGTGTGCCAGGCCGACTTTCAAAATATTTACACCAATCATATTTGTTGTCACAGTATTCTTAATAATTAACAATTAAATTTTTTGGTAATTGTTGTTCTGAATCCTCAGTTTGCTCGTGCCATTGAATTGCACTTTTCTCCTGCCTGCCAGCCTGTGTGCCAGGCCTACTTTCAAAATATTTACACCAATCATATTTGTTGTCACAGTATTCTTAATAATTAAAATTTTTGGTAATTGTTGTTCTGAATCCTCAGTTTGCTCGTGCCATTGAATTGCACTTTCCTCTTGCCTTGCAGCCTGTGTGCCAGGCCCACCTAGCCAATTATTCCCAGCAATCATATTTCTTTTAACAGTATTGCAAAAATTGTCAATCATCACTGTTTTGACTGTCAGTATTCAGTCTCCTAGTGTCCTTGAATTTCATTTACCTCCTGCCTGACAGCCTTTTGTGCCAGGCCATCTTGCCAACTATTCACACCAATCATAATTGTTGTCACAGTATAGTTACTAATTAAATTAAAAAAAATTTGATTGTTGATATTAATCCTCAGTTTGCTCGTGCCATTGAATTGCACTTTTCTCCTGCCTGCTAGCCTTTGTGCCAGGCCTACTTTCAAAATATTTACACCAATCATATTTGTTGTCACAGTATTCTTAATAATTAAAAATTAAAATTTTTGGTAATAGTTGTTCTGAATCCTCCCTCAGTTTGCTCGTGCCATTGAATTGCACTTTCCTCCTGCCTTGCAGCCTGTGTGCCAGGCCCACCGAGCCAATTATTTTAATTTTTGGTAATTGTTGTTCTGAATCCTCAGTTTGCTCGTGCCATTTAATTGCACTTTCCTCCTGCCTTGCAGCCTTTGTGCCAGGCCCACCTAGCCAATTATTCCCAGCAATCATATTTCTTTTAACAGTATTGCAAAAATTGTCAATCATCACTGTTTGTCAGGGTATTCACTATTACAATCCTGTCCCTTTAATTCTGAATCCTCTTTTCCTATTTAAGGCCCCTCCTCTCTATGCTCCTCGCTTGGTAATTTGAATCAGTTACTTTATGTGACTCCTCTCTGAAGACACCTAGCCCTTTCCTCAATCTGTGGGGATTTCTTACTTGTTGCTTTGAAACTTTGCAGCCTACATTAATCCTTCATTGCTGTGTGCCGGTCTGCCTATTCTATTACTTGCAGTTTCTTAGGAACCAAAGGAGCTGCTTTCAATTCCCTAACTGTTACACCGGGTGGCTGTGACGTCACACCCGGCATCTCAGCGTGTCTGCAGCGCGTGTACCGTGCTGTGTCCCTTCTACAAACAAGCATTCAGGATACCGTAAGGTTTTCATCTGGCTCTGACTTAGCCTTCCAAATAACCATCAGGAATTGGTCTGTATATTTTATTACTCTATTTGGATATCATTATGTCTCTCAAGTAAGCAAACTACCTAAGCACTGTATTCAATGACTGTTACTATCACTAAAATGCAGGATTAACTTCAACTGCCTGTTACATTGCCTACTCTGTTTGAACTGCTGCTTGATTAACATCATTTGCTGTGACCACCTTGAACCTAACTAAGTGACTTATCGTTTGTTACTATCCTATCCTTGCATAAACTATATCTGATAACATAATCCAAAATATCATTCTAACTACATATGATATTCCCTGAAGTGCTGAATTCCTAACAAATACATTTTGGCCTAATTACAATTCCTCTTTGTACTACATCTGTTTGTATTACATTCCATTTCACTACCTGTCTTCTTTGTATATGTGTCAGCTATATCATTTAATCACTAAGTAATTAGTTGATTAACTACCTACTCTATCTATAGATACTCCTCCTATCTGTTGAAATACAGGCATCCTGTAACCTGGTTGCGTGACAGCTCCGTTTTCACTCTGTACCCTGCAGTAGTGACCCTCAGTTCAATGAGCAAAACCGGATTCCTGTAAGTTAAATCTGTGTGAATCCAAGGTTTGGTGTGAGGCTGAGTGGTCCTACTATAGCGGATACTAGGTACCTAAACTTATTTACCACCTGTTCTATCACATAACTTTACAGAACATAACATATTACCAAGCCTAAAAAATAAAAGTACCTCTATCCACTATCATGGAGTTGAGTGAGCTTTCCAATAGAGTGGGTTCTCTAGCACAAAGTATGGATAGTATCTTACAGGGTTTAAGAGAGATACAAATTGAGAACCAGAATATTAGAAAATGTATTAATGAGCATATGACAACTAAACCGTCTACTTCTGAGTTTACACCGGAGCCTGTTGTAAGTCCGCCAGAGAAATTCTCTGGGGACAGGTCTATGTTCAGAGACTTTAGAAATTCTTGCACTCTTATGTTCACTTTAAAACCTAGGTCTTATCCTACTGACAGAATTAAAGTTTTGACTGTGATTTCTTTTTTGCGTGGAGAAGCTAAATCTTGGGCCAACACTTTCTATGAGACTGATGATCCCATATTAAATTCTCTTGATTCTTTTTTTTCTGCGATGTCCCTTTTATATGAGGATCATAACAAGCAGAATACTGCTGAAACAGCTTTGAGATCCTTACGCCAAGGGAAAAGGATGGTAGAGGAATACATAACAGACTTTAAAAGATGGGCTCCTGACACTTTATGGAACAACCCAGCTCTGAAAAATCAATTTCGCTTGGGCCTCAGTGACTCATTAAAAGATGAACTTGCTAGAGGTATCATTCCAGATGTTCTTGAGGATCTCATGACTTTATGTATTGGTATTGACCGGAGACTCAGGGAAAGGAAATATGAAAAATCCACAACTGACATCACTCCTAAGAAATACACTCCCTATCATATAAATCTTCCTACCCATGCTACCAAGAATGTTGATGAACCCATGGATGTTGCTGTGATTAGAGGCCCTCTAAAGCCTGAAGAGAAAGCCAGACGCAAACTGCTTATTTTGTGCCTCTATTGTGCCGAAAAGGATCATGGCGTAAGGGATTGCCCATCTCTCCTTCGTCAAAAGAAGGGTAAGAGAGTGAGATTTAAGCACAATGTTAATATGGTTAATAATAATTTGCTTCATTTATCAATCCCTCTCTCGTTGCAGTGGGATCAGCAGAAGATAGACGTACAGGCCGTAATTGACTCTGGAGCATCTGGGAATTTCATAGATTTAGTTTTTGTTGATAAGCACAAAATACCACTAATAAAAAAGAGTGTTGCACTAGCCATCCGTTTGGTTGATGGATCATTTTTTAGTTCTGGTCCTATTTCACACCATACAGTTCCACTTAAGGTTACCTCAGACTCAGGGCATACTGAGTTAATATCTTTTGATGTTTTACCAAGTTCTGTCTACCCTATGATACTCGGTATTCAGTGGTTGTCTATGCATAACCCCACTATTTCTTGGACAGACTCTACTGTAGTTTTTGATTCTCAGTACTGCAAGCAATTCTGCACTGATTCTCATACACTTTGTCATATTAATGTAGAGACATTACCAGATTGCTACAAAGAATATGCTGATGTTTTTGATAAGGTTGAGGCAGCCACACTTCCACCACATAGGAGGTATGACTGCCCTATTGATCTCATTCCTAACTGCACCATTCCATATGGTCATATATATCCTTTGTCCCAACCTGAACTAGCACACCTTAAGGAATATCTAGACGAAAACTTGAAAAAAGGGTTTATACGTCCATCCACTTCCTCTGCAGGTGCTGCTATGTTTTTTGTGAAAAATAAAGATGGCAGTTTACGCCCCATTATAGATTACAGACAACTGAATAAATGTACTAAGAAAAACAGATATCCCCTGCCTCTCATTCCTGAACTAATTGAGCGCCTTCAGGGTGCCACCATCTACACCAAGCTCGATCTTAGGGGTGCATACAATTTAATCAGGATGAGAGCAGGGGATGAGTGGTTAACGGCTTTCCGTACACGATACGGACTTTACGAATACACAGTAATGCCGTTTGGGCTTTGCAACGCCCCAGCCACTTTCCAGTGCTTCATAAATGATGTTTTTCACGACCTTCTGGATGTATGTATTGTTATCTATCTAGATGACATTCTTGTCTATTCAGACACTTTTGAAAATCATTTAAAACATGTAAAATTAGTTCTATCTCGTTTAAGACAACATCATCTCTACGCTAAACTAGAGAAATGTATATTTAATACTAACTCTATTTCATTTCTGGGTTACTGTATCTCTCCTACTGGGATTACTATGGAGACCAGTAAAGTAGAAGCTATACTCAAATGGCCAGTACCCTCATGTAAAAAAGATGTCCAGAGGTTTCTTGGTTTTGCGAATTTTTATAGAAAATTCATTAAAGATTTCTCACATATTGTTAAACCATTAACAACTTTAACTAAGAAACATATCAGGTTTTCATGGGATAGTAAAGCTCAGGACTCTTTCACTACCCTCAAGAATAAATTTACTTCAGCCCCTATTTTGCAATTCCCAGATCCCAGTTGTCATTTTACGCTTGAGGTTGATGCTTCTGAATTTGCAATAGGGGCTGTTCTATCCCAGAGGGCCTCTCAAGAAAAGCCATTACATCCTGTTGCATTCTACTCTCGTGTCATGAGCTCAGCTGAGATAAACTATGGTATTGGTGATAAGGAATTGCTTGCCATCAAATCCGCATTGGAATTCTGGAGGCATATCTTGGAAGGTACAAAATTTCCAATTACTATTTACACAGACCATCGTAATTTAGAGTATTTAAAGTCAAACAAGACCCTGACTTCTCGTCAAGTCCGCTGGAGCCTTTTCTTTTCACGTTTTGATTATGTGATCACCTATCGTCCAGGTTCTAAGAATCTTAAGGCAGATACCCTCTCTCGTATACCTCCTAAGCCACAAGATCATTTGACACCTGCCTCAGTGATACCTGCGGACAGAATCATTTGTTTAACAAACGATTTCTTGGAGACCCTAAAGCTGCAACAGAAGGAGGATTCATTAATAACACACCTCAATTTAAATAAACATTCTGATGAACTGTTCTATCATCATGATCAGCTATATGTACCCAAGGATCTCAGGAATCAACTTTTAGCAGCAGCTCATGATTCCTCTTTAGCAGGTCATCCTGGCGTACATAGGACTCTTCATATCCTCTCAAGGAATTATTGGTGGCCCAAAATGTCTGATACAATCAAGCAATACATCAAAACATGTTTTCTTTGCACTACTAAAAAACATCAACATACACGTCCCTACGGATACCTTCTATCTCTTCCAATACCTGAAAGACCTTGGGCAGATATTGCCATGGACTTTATTGTCGATCTGCCACCTTCTGCTAACTTCAACACTATCATGGTCATTGTTGATCTTTTTTCTAAAATGGCCCATTTCCTGCCACATAGAGGTCTACCCACAGCTCAAGAAACAGCTACTCTTTTCATAGATCATATTGTCAAATTACATGGTCTACCAAATTCCATTACTAGTGACAGAGGTTCTCAGTTTACCTCTAGATTTTGGGAACATCTTTGTAAATCCCTCAACATCTCTAGGAGGTTAAGTACAGCTTTTCATCCACAAACCAATGGGCAGACTGAGAGAACAAATCAAGCCCTGGAACAGTATCTCCGTTGTTACTGTTCTCTAGAACAAGATAACTGGCATTCTCTCCTTTCCACTGCTGAATTTGCTCATAATAACATGCTCAACTCCTCCACTAAAATGTCTCCATTTTTCCTTAACTACGGTTTTCATCCTTCTTATGACATTCAGACTCCAAAAAATTCTCCTATACCCGTTGTTAATGATAAAATCAATACCTTAGTGAAAGGTTTCGCCACTGTTAAACAACTACTACTCGATGCTCAAAAAGCTCAAAAACATTACTACGATCTACGACGTTCTAAACCTCCTGAATATAAGGTGGGAGATAAAGTTTGGTTAAGCACGAAGAATATAAGATTACAAGTACCTTCCAAAAAGCTCGCTTCACTTTATTTGGGTCCCTTTGAAATTAAGAATGTTGTTAATGTGAATGCAGTCACTCTTCAACTACCTTCTTCCATGAGAATTCATCCAACATTTCATGTCTCACTCCTTAAACCCTATGCTTCTATCAGGGCTACATCTTCGATGGATACTTCTTTAACTCATGTGACAGATGAGAAGGAGTACGAGATTGATTCTATTCAAGATTCTCAATACTTTCGAAACCACCTTCAGTATTTGGTCAGTTGGAAGGGTTATGGACCTGAAGAAGACTCTTGGGAGCCTGCTACTAATGTTATGGCTCCACGCTTGGTTTCCTTGTTCCATAGGAGGAATCCTCACCGTCCAGGTCCTTGATCCGCTGAGCGGCTCCTTGAGGGGGGTGTCCTGTCAGGGTCTTCACTATTACAATCCTGTCCCTTTAATTCTGAATCCTCTTTTCCTATTTAAGGCCCCTCCTCTCTATGCTCCTCGCTTGGTAATTTGAATCAGTTACTTTATGTGACTCCTCTCTGAAGACACCTAGCCCTTTCCTCAATCTGTGGGGATTTCTTACTTGTTGCTTTGAAACTTTGCAGCCTACATTAATCCTTCATTGCTGTGTGCCGGTGTGCCTATTCTATTACTTGCAGTTTCTTAGGAACCAAAGGAGCTGCTTTCAATTCCCTAACTGTTACACCGGGTGGCTGTGACGTCACACCCGGCATCTCAGCGTGTCTGCAGCGCGTGTACCGCGCTGTGTCCCTTCTACAAACAAGCATTCAGGATACCGTAAGGTTTTCATCTGGCTCTGACTTAGCCTTCCAAATAACCATCAGGAATTGGTCTGTATATTTTATTACTCTATTTGGATATCATTATGTCTCTCAAGTAAGCAAACTACCTAAGCACTGTATTCAATGACTGTTACTATCACTAAAATGCAGGATTAACTTCAACTGCCTGTTACATTGCCTACTCTGTTTGAACTGCTGCTTGATTAACATCATTTGCTGTGACCACCTTGAACCTAACTAAGTGACTTATCGTTTGTTACTATCCTATCCTTGCATAAACTATATCTGATAACATAATCCAAAATATCATTCTAACTACATATGATATTCCCTGAAGTGCTGAATTCCTAACAAATACATTTTGGCCTAATTACAATTCCTCTTTGTACTACATCTGTTTGTATTACATTCCATTTCACTACCTGTCTTCTTTGTATATGTGTCAGCTATATCATTTAATCACTAAGTAATTAGTTGATTAACTACCTACTCTATCTATAGATACTCCTCCTATCTGTTGAAATACAGGCATCCTGTAACCTGGTTGCGTGACAGCTCCGTTTTCACTCTGTACCCTGCAGTAGTGACCCTCAGTTCAATGAGCAAAACCGGATTCCTGTAAGTTAAATCTGTGTGAATCCAAGGTTTGGTGTGAGGCTGAGTGGTCCTACTATAGCGGATACTAGGTACCTAAACTTATTTACCACCTGTTCTATCACATAACTTTACAGAACATAACACTGTTTTGACTGTCAGTATTCAGTCTCCTAGTGTCCTTGAATTGCATTTACCTCCTGCCTGCCAGCCTTTTGTGCCAGGCCATCTTGCCAACTATTTACACCAATCATAATTGTTGTCACAGTATTGTTACTAATTAAAATTAAAAGTTTTTTGATTCTTGTTCTTAATCCTCAGTTTGCTCGTGCCATTGAATTGCACTTTTCTCCTGCCTGCCAGCCTGTGTGCCAGGCCTACTTTCAAAATATTTACACCAATCATATTTGTTGTCACAGTATTCTTAATAATTAAAAATTAAAATTTTTGGTAATAGTTGTTCTGAATCCTCAGTTTGCTCATGCCATTGAATTGCACTTTCCTCCTGCATTGCAGCCTGTGTGCCAGGCCCACCTAGCCAATTATTCCCAGCAATCATATTTCTTTTAACAGTATTGCAAAAATTGTCAATCATCACTTTTTTGACTGTCAGTATTCAGTCTCCTAGTGTCCTTAAATTGCATTTACCTCCTGCCTGCCAGCCTGTGTGCCAGGCCGTCTTGCCGACTATTTACACCAATCAAAATTGTTGTCACAGTATTGTTACTAATTAAAATAAAAAAAAAATGTTATTGTTGATCTTAATCCTCAGTTTGCTCGTGCCATTGAATTGCACTTTTCTCCTGCCTGCCAGCCTGTGTGCCAGGCCTACTTTCAAAATATTTACACCAATCATATTTGTTGTCACAGTATTCTTAATAATTAAAAATTAAAATTTTTGGTAATAGTTGTTCTGAATCCTCCCTCAGTTTGCTCGTGCCATTGAATTGCACTTTCCTCCTGCCTTGCAGCCTGTGTGCCAGGCCCACCGAGCCAATTATTTTAATTTTTGGTAATTGTTGTTCTGAATCCTCAGTTTGCTCGTGCCATTTAATTGCACTTTCCTCCTGCCTTGCAGCCTTTGTGCCAGGCCCACCTAGCCAATTATTCCCAGCAATCATATTTCTTTTAACAGTATTGCAAAAATTGTCAATCATCACTGGTTTGACTGTCAGTATTCAGTCTCCTAGTGTCCTTGAATTGCATTTACCTCCTGCCTGCCAGCCTTTTGTGCCAGGCCGTCTTGCCAACTATTTACACCCATCATAATTGTTGTCACAGTATTGTTACTAATTAAAATTAAAAAAATTTTTATTGTTGATCTTAATCCTCAGTTTGATCGTACCATTGAAATGCACTTTTCTCCTGCCTGCCAGCCTGTGTGCTAGGCCTACTTTCAAAATATTTACACCAATCATATTTGTTGTCACAGTATTTTTATTAATTAAAAATTAAAATTTTTGGTAATTGTTGTTCTGAATCCTCAGTTTGCTCGTGCCATTTAATTGCACTTTCCTCCTGCCTTGCAGCTTGTGTGCCAGGCCCACCGAGCCAATTATTCCCAGCAATCATATGTCTTTTAACAGTATTGCAAAAATTGTCAATCATCACTGTTTTGACTGTCAGTATTCAGTCTCCTAGTGTCCTTGAATAGCATTTACCTCCTGCCTGTCAGCCTTTTGTGCCAGGCCATCTTGCCAACTATTTACACCAATCATAATTGTTTTCACAGTATTGTTACTTATTAAAATTAAAAGTTTTTTGATTCTTGTTCTTAATCCTCAGTTTGCTCGTGCCATTGAATTGCACTTTTCTCCTGCCTGCCAGCCTGTGTGCCAGGCCTACTTTAAAAATATTTACACCATTCATATTTGTTGTCACAGTATTCTTAATAATTAAAAATTAAAATTTTTGGTAATAGTTGTTCTGAATCCTCCCTCAGTTTGCTTGTGCCATTGAATTGCACTTTCCTCCTGCCTTGCAGCCTGTGTGCCAGGCCCACCTAGCCAATTATTCCCAGCAATCATATTTCTTTTAACAGTATTGCAAACATTTTCAATCATCACTGTTTTGACTGTCAGTATTCAGTCTCCTAGTGCCTTGAATAGCATTTACCTCCTGCCTGCCAGCCTTTTGTGCCAGGCCGTCTTACCAACTATTTACACCAATCATAATTGTTGTCACAGTATTGTTACTAATTAAAATTAAAAGTTTTTTGATTCTTGTTCTTAATCCTCAGTTTGCTCGTGCCATTGAATTGCACTTTTCTCCTGCCTGCCAGCCTATGTGCCAGGCCTACTTTCAAAATATTTACACCAATCATATTTGTTGTCACAGTACTCTTAATAATTAAAAATTAAAAATTTTGGTAATTGTTGTTCTGAATCCTCAGTTTGCTCATGCCATTGAATTGTACTTTCCTCTTGCCTTGCAGCCTGTGTGCCAGGCCCACCTAGCCAATTATTCCCAGCAATCATATTTCTTTTAACAGTATTGCAAAAATTGTCAATCATCACTTTTTTGACTGTCAGTATTCAGTCTCCTAGTGTCTTTGAATTGCATTTACCTCCTTCCAGCCAGCCTGTGTGCCAGGCCGTCTTGCCAACTATTTACACCAATCATAATTGTTGTTACAGTATTGTTACTAATTAAAATTAAAAAAAATTTGATTGTTGTTCTTAATCCTCAGTTTGCTCGTGCCATTGAATTGCACTTTTCTCCTGCCTGCCAGCCTGTGTGCCAGGCCCAACTATCCAATTAGTGCCAGCAATCATATTTCTTTTAACAGTATTGCAAAATTTGTCAATCATCACTGTTTTGACTGTCAATCTGCAGTCTACTAGTGCCCTTGAATTGCATTTTCCTCCTGCCTGCCTGCCTATGTGCCAGTCCCAACTAGTGCCACCAATCATATTTATTGTAACAGGATTGGAATTTTTGTTAATCATAACTGTTTTGACTGTGATTCTTCAGTCTCCTAGTGCCATTGAATTGCAGTTTCCTTTCTCCCAGCGTGTGTGCCAGACAGGCCCATTTGCCAACTAGTGCTAACAATCATATTTGTTGTCACAGTACTTTTAATATTTAAAAAAAATAACACTTTGTGATTTTTAAAACATCTGTCTTTTTTGTTGTTGTCAGTCTCACAGCATATACTGTGCCCACTTTCACAGTGCCACCACTCATATAATTGGTGTAATAGTATTGTTAGTGTCCATTTAAAAAAAAATGACAGGCAGAGGCAGGCCACCCCGCAGGTTCCGTGTTCGTGGTCGTGGTGCTGTGATTCCTTTAGACCCTACAAATATGCACATTGTTCAGATGCTGGGTGCCAGGGGGGACATGAAAAGTTCTTAGGTGGACCTAGTTGAATGGCTAACACAGGACACCCAATCTTCTTCAGCTTCCGCTGCTTGTACCCCTAACCTTGATGCACCATCTACGTCCAGCTGTGCTTTGGGCAGGTCTCAAGTGACCAGTGCCACTCCCCCGCCTAGCACCACAGCCGCTTCACTTGATCTGTCACAGGAGTTATTGACACATTAGTTGGAAGAAATGAGTCATGCGCAACCATCATTGACAGAAGATGTAGATAATAGTGATCAGTCTCAGTCAGGCAGCATTACTGACATGGAGGTACGGTGTGATGCTGATGATGTTGTACCCGCTGCTGCTTCCTTTCTTGATGTGTCAGATACAAGTAAAGCGGTTAATGATGATGTGTCGGTGGATGTCACGTGGGTGCCTGCTAGAAGAGAAGAAGAAGAGGGGGAAAGTTCAGATGGGGAGACAGGGAGGAGAAGGAGGAGGAGACGATTTGGAAGCATGGGGAGGTCGTCTCAAAGAGCTAGTGGCACAGTCAGAAAGCATGCATCAGCACCAGGGGTCAGCCAGACAGCACGCCGATGCCCATCAACGCATGCTGTTGCCACTACCAGAATGCCGTCATCGCAGAGCTCAGCAGTGTGGCATTTTTTTTTGTGTGCCTGCCTCTGACAACAGCGATGCCATTTGCAACGTGTGCCAAAAGAAACTGAGTCATGGGAAGTCCAACACCCACCTACGTACAACTGCTTTGCGAAGGCACATGGTCTCCCATCACAAAAGCAGATGGGAAGAACACATGAGTAGAAGCAGCACACAAAGTGAAAGCCGCCCTCCTCCTCCTGCTCCTACATCTTCAGCCACGTCAACCAGTGCTGTCCTCCTTGCCCCCTCTCAACCATCCTCCACTGAGTCTCTCTTACGTAGCAGTTCCTGGTCATCTGCCCACAGTCAGCTGTCTGTCAAGGATATGTTTGAGCGTAAGAAGCCAATCTCTCAAAGTCACCCTCTTGCCCGGCGTCTGACAGCTCGCTTGTCTGAACTCTTAGCCCGCCAGCTTTTACCATACAAGCTGGTGGAGTCTGATGCTTTCAAAAAAATTGTATCTATTGGGACACCACAGTGGAAAGTACCTGGCAGAAATTTATTTTCACAAAAGACAATCCCAAACCTGTACTCTGTTGTGAGAAAGGAATTAATGGCATGTCTGGCACACAGCGTTGGGGCAAGGGTCCATATGACCACGGATAGCTGGTCTGCAAAGCATGGTCAGGGCAGGTATATCACCTACACTGCGCATTGGGTAAACCTGCTGACTTCTGACAAGCATGGAATGCGTGGCTCTGCAGAAGAGTTGGTGACACCGCCACGACTTGCAGTCAGGCCTGCTGCTACCTCCTCTACTCCTCCTACTCCATCCTCTTGCATAACCTTTTCCTCGGCTGAGTCCTCTTCAACTTCTGCGTCTTGCTCCACATCTATGGCACCCCCCAGCTCCCCAGGTACTATGCTACATCCCAGGTACGGCAGTGTCACGCCGTCTTGGGGTTGACTTGCCTGAAAGCGGAGAGTCACACCGCACCAGCACTCCTGACCGCCCTGAACGCACAGGTGGATCAGTGGCTGACTCTGCACCAACTGGAGATTGGCAAGGATGTTTCTGACAATGGAAGTAATTTGGTGGTGGCATTGAAATTGGGCAAGTTGACACATGTGCCGTGCATGGCACATGTGTGTAATCTAATTGTACAACGATTTGTCCATAAGTACCCAGGCTTACAGGACGTCCTGAAGCAGGCCCGGAAGGTGTGTGGCCATTTCAGGCATTCCTACACGGCCATGGCGCACTTGTCTGAAATCCAGCGTCGAAACAACCTGCCAGTGAGGCGCTTGATTTGCGACAGCCCGACACGGTGGAATTCAACACTCCTAATGTTTGACCGCCTGCTCCAACAAGAAAAAGCTGTTAATGAGTATATGTATGACTGGGGTGCTAGGACAGCCTCTGGGGAGCTGGGGATATTTTTGCCAAATTACTGGATACTCATGCGCAATGCCTGTAGGCTCATGCGTCCTTTTGAGGAGGTGACAAACCTTGTCAGTTGCACCGAAGGCACCATCAGCGACATCATACCATTTGTTTTCTTCCTGGAGCGTGCCCTGTGAAGAGTGCTGGATCAGGCCGTAGATGAGCGTGAAGAGGAAGAGGAAGTGTTGTAGTGTCCATCACCCCCACAAAAAGCCTTATCAGCATCGCTTGCTGGACCTGCAGCAACGCAGGAAGAGGATTGTGAGGAAGAGGAGTCAGAGGAGGAATGTGGCTTTGAGGAGGAGGAGGAAGACAAAGCACAACAGGCATCCCAGGGTGCTCGTTGTTGTCACCTCTCTGGTACCCGTGGTGTTGTACGTGGCTGGGGGGAAGAAGATACCCTCAGTGAGATCAGTGAGGACGAGGAACGGGACATGATTAGCTCGGCATTCAACCTTGTTCAAATGGGTTCTTTAATGCTGTCGCACCTGTTGAGGGACCCTCGTATAAAAAAGCTGAAGGAGAACGACCTGTACTGGGTGTCCACACTCCTCGACCCCCAGTATAAGCATAAAGTGCCTGAAATGTTACCAAATTCCCGCAAGTCGGAAAGGATGGAACATTTTAAGAATAAATTAAAAACTATGCTTTACACACCGTATAAGGGTGATGTCACAGCACCACGGGAATGTAACAGGGGAAGATATGATATTAATCCTCCTCCCACGACCACGGCGGCAAGGACAGGACGCTTTCCTGACGTCTTGTTGATAGAGGACATGCGTACCTTTTTAACTCCCATGCATCATCAGAGCCTTTCGGGAGCAGACTACCTAGCTTTAACTGCGGATCTCGACACTCTCAGGAGCGATGGACCCCTTGACTACTGGGTGTGCAGGCTTGACCTGTGGCCTGAGCTATCCCAATTTGCAATGGAACTTCTGGCCTGCCCCGCTTCAAGTGTCCTGTCCGAAAGGACTTTCAGTGCAGCAGGAGGTTTTGTCACTGAGAAGAGATGTCGCCTAGGTCAAAAAAGCCTTGACTATCTCACTTTTATAAAAATGAATGAGGGATGGATCCCGAAGGGACTGACATTGGGCCATACATTTGAATAAAAAAGGCCTGATGATGAGATGAGCTGGCTTGGGCTACAACTGGTACACAGGCTAGCCTTTTTTTTTGTTATAAAGCCGGAGGACTTGCTTGACTTATCCGCCAACAACTAGTGTTCAAGCTACATGCTTTTAGGGCACTTTATAAATGTTTTACAAACATCAATTTTTCTTGCCGCTGCTACAGCAGTTGCTACAATACCCAAATTTTTCAGTCATTTGTAAATTCCTAATTTTTCTGGCCTCTGCTGCTGCTCTGTGGGTACAAAACTCAAATAAAAAAAATAAGGCACATAACAGTGATTAAACTGTTACAAATAGTACAACTTAGCACACCACTCATATCTGGTGGACCATTAAATTGAACGCGCATTGCCACAAATTTGAAGGTGGAGGACCGACCGAGCATCTTTATCCGTCTCTTGGTTGCTCTAAATTATCTCCGTGTTCCATCTATGCCATAACTGTACTCTATTGTGCAAAAGGGTGGCATATGTGGTGTTTCATGCTGTTGTGCCTGTTGCGGGTCGTGGCTCATGGTATAAAAAGGCTGAAGGAGAACGACCTGTAATGGGTGCCCCAGCAAATTTTTAGAAAAATGTTCCCGGTTCCTCTCAATTATCTCTGTGTTTCTAAAATGGATGCCATACCTGTACTCGCTTGTGCAAAAGGATGGCATATGTGGTGGTGTTTCCTGCAGTTGTTTCTGTTGAGGGTGCTGGACCCTCTTATAAAAAGGCTGAAGGAGAACGACCTGGAGTGGGTGTCCATGCATGGTTTTATGGGCAATTTCACTTTTCCAAACAATTATCTCTTGGTTTCTAAAATCAATGCTGTACCAGTACTCTATTGTTCAAAAGGATGCCATATGTTCTCTTTCCTGCTGCTGTTTTGTTTGAGGGTCCTGGACCCTCTTATAAAAAGGCCTAAGGAGAAAGAAGTGTACTGGGTGTCCACTCAATGTTTTTTTCTATTTCCCATTTGCCCAAAATTATCTCTGGGTTTGTAAAATCAATGCTATACCTGTACTCTATTGTTCAAAAGGATGCCATATGTTCTCTTTCCTGCTGGTGTTTTGTTTGAGGGTCCTGGACCCTCTTATAAAAAGGCCTAAGGAGAAAGAAGTGTACTGGGTGCCCACTCAATGTATTTTTCTATTTCCCATTTGACCAAAATTATCTCTGGGTTTCTAAAATCAATGCTGTACCTGTACTCTATTGTTCAAAAGGATGCCATATGTCCTCTTTCCTGCTGGTGTTTTGTTTGAGGGTCCTGGACCCTCTTATAAAAAGGCCTAAGGAGAAAGAAATGTACTGGGTGTCCACTCAATGTTTTTTTCTATTTCCCATTTGACCAAAATTATCTCTGGGTTTGTAAAATCAATGCTGTACCTGTACTCTATTGTTCAAAAGGATGCCATATGTCCTCTTTCCTGCTGGTGTTTTGTTTGAGGGTCCTGGACCCTCTTATAAAAAGGCCTAAGGAGAAAGAAGTGTACTGGGTGTCCATCGAATCATTTGTTTGATTCAAATTACCGGTTGCAACAAATTATCTCTGAGTTTCTAAAATCAATGCCTTTCCTGTAATCTAATTTTCAAAAGGATGCCATATGTCCTCTTTCCTGCTGCTGTTTTAGTTGAGGCTCTGGGACCCTCTTATAAAAAGGCCTAAGGATAAATATGTGTACTGGGTGTCTAATCAATGTTTTTTTAGATTTCCCGGTTGCAACAAATTATCTCCGTGTTTCTAAAATCAATGCCTTTCCTGTAATCTATTTTTCAAAAGGATGCCATATGTCCTCTTTCCTGCTGCTGTTTTAGTTGAGGCTCTGGGACCCTCTTATAAAAAGGCCTAAGGATAAATATGTGTACTGGGTGTCTAATCAATGTTTTTTTAGATTTCCCGGTTGCAACAAATTATCTCCGT
The DNA here is from genome assembly GCF_027579735.1 of Bombina bombina. NCBI lineage: Eukaryota > Metazoa > Chordata > Amphibia > Anura > Bombinatoridae > Bombina > Bombina bombina. Next base: position 643,230,698 of record NC_069503.1, read on the forward strand.
GTTTCTAAAATCAATGCCTTTCCTGTAATCTATTTTTCAAAAGGATGCCATATGTCCTCTTTCCTGCTGCTGGTTTTGTTGAGGGTCCTGGAGCCTCTGCTAAAAAGGCCTAAGGATAAATAAATGTACTGGGCGTCTAATCAATGCTTTTTTAGATTTCCCGGTTGCAACAAATTATCTCCGGGTTTCTAAAATCAATGCCTTTCCTGTGATCTAATTTTCAAAAGGATGCCATATGTCCTCTTTCCTTTTTTTTAAAAAAAAAAATTCTCTGTATTTTTGTTTATTTTAGAAAATGTAATGCACTTATAGGTTCACTAAGATTATGACTTTGCACACTGCCATTTTCCATGCAGCATTTTGACATGTCGTGTGATATGTATGTTTTGAATCTGCTGAGCATAATAATAATAAAAAAAAATTATTTAATTTAACTTGAGTCACTAACTGAAGCATGACTTCAGGAGTCAGGTGTGGTCGTAGGTAGTGGTTGTTGTTAGCAGATTCCTTTCACTGCAAATTGCAATTGCCACAGTGTGCATAAAATGTGCGTCACCAGTCTCCAAATCTTACTTTTTAATGCCAATTGAAATTGCCACAGCTTGCACAACAGTAAATACAATGTGCGTCACCACAGTCTCCAAATCTGATGTCAAATGTATACAAAAAGACTGATAAAGTATTCCTTTCGGGGCGCAAAGAGATGGCTACCGGAACACTCCAGGAACTTCACAAGAGTCGCTGTCTTGTGTTTATGGTGATGTTGGAGACATCTCTGTGTTGTGTACAGGGAAATCAAAAATAATCTCCATCTCTGTGCACGACAGGACGTCCTCCTTGTCATCCATAAGCACAGGAAATTGCTGGCATTTTCATTGCTTCAAGAAGTTCAGCTTGTGTGGTGATAGTACAGACTTTAATAAACTATGATTTCCTACCATACTCAAGACAATCTTGTAGTTCAAGCTTATGACTTGCTGTGGGAAACAGTGGCCTGTCCATACCAGGAAGATTTAGACAGAAGTAACGATCTCTGCTTGCAGGTGACACATTTTTAGCGTCAATCATCAAAGGGGTTGTGTGCAGAATATGGCCGATGGACCCTTATTCACATGTTTGTCCAGAGCCACAACATTTTCAAACAGCCAGAAGAAAGGTCGGTTCTCACCAGCCTTAAGTCACGCTTCATTTACCAAATGCTGATATTCAAAAAATAGACAAACAGTGCCTTAAAAAAGACATTTGCGATATGGATTCACCAGAGCAAGGTCATTGCAAGTACTTCCCACGATAACAAATTCAAAATGCCACAACTCTGCAATCTTCCCCTTCACATTATTATTGTCACACTCCCTTGTACTCCTATGCCCAGCTCCCTGCTCTTGTTTTTGTTGAGGGTCCAGGACCCTCTTATAACAAGGCAAAAGGATAAAGAAGTGTACTGGGTGTCCAATCAATGTTTTTTTTTATTTGCCAGTTGCAACAAATTATCTCTGGGTTTCTAAAATCAATGCCTTACCTGTCATCTATTGTTCAAAAGGATGCCATATGTCCTCTTTCCTGCAGTTGTTCTGTTGATGGTCCTGGACCCTCTGCTAAAAAGTCCTAAGGATAAAGAAGTGTACTGGGTGTCCAATCAATGTTTTTTTCTATTTCCCGGTTCATATAAATTATCTCAGGGATTCTTAAATCAATGGCTTACCTGTAATTAATTGTTCAAAAGGATGCCATATGTCCTCTTTCATGCTGTTGTTTCTGTTGAGGCTCCCGGACCCTCTTATAAAAAGGCCTAAGGATAAAGAAGTGTACTGGGTGTCCAATCAATGTTTTTTTCTATTTCCCTGTTCAAATAAATTATTATCTCAGGGATTCTAAAATCAATGCCTTAACTGTAATCAATTGTTCAAAAGGATGCCATATGTCCTCTTTCCTGCTGTCGTTTCTGTTGAGGGTCCGGGACTCTCTTATAAAAAGGCCTAAGGATAAAGAAGTGTACTGGGTGTCCAGTCAATGTTTTTTTCTATTTCCCTGTTCATATAAATTATTATCTCAGGGATTCTAAAATCAATGCCTTAACTGTAATCAATTGTTCAAAAGGATGCCAAATGTCCTCTTTCCTGCTGTCGTTTCTGTTGAGGGTCCGAGACCCTCTTATAAAAAGGCCTAAGGATAAAGAAGTGTACTGGGTGTCCATTCATTTTTTTTTCTATTTCCCTGTTCATATAAATTATCTCAGGGATTCTAAAATCAATGCCTTAACTGTAATCAATTGTTCAAAAGGATGCCATATGTCCTCTTTCATGCTGTTGTTTCTGTTGAGGCTCCGGGACCCTCTTATAAAAAGTCCTAAGGATAAAGAAGTGTACTGGGTGTCCACTCAATGTATTTTTCTATTTCCCATTTGACCAAAATTATCTATGGGTTTCTAAAATCAATGCCTTACCTGTCATCTATTGTTCAAAAGGATGCCATATGTCCTCTTTACTGCTGTCATTTCTGTTGAGGGTCCGGGACCCTCTTATAAAAAGGCCTAAGGATAAAGAAGTGTACTGGGTGTCCAATGAATGTTTTTTTCTATTTCCCATTTGCCAAAATTATCTCTGGGTTTCTAAAATCAATGATGTACCTGTACTCTATTGTTCAAAAGGATGCCATATGTCCTCTTTCCTGCTGTTGTTTTTGTTGAGGGTCCGGAACACTCTTCTAAAAAGGCCAAAGGAGAACAACCTGTACTGTACTGGGTGTCCAATCCTGTTTTTGTTTTCAATTTCACGGTTCATAATAAATATCGCTGTGTAACTAAAATCAATGCCATACCTATACTCTATTGTTCAAAAGGATGGCATATGTGGTGTTTCATTTTCTTGAGGGTCACAGCCGTGGGACAGCGTATAAAACGTCTGAAAGAGAACGACCTGTACTGCCTTGCTGCTCCTTTTAGGCATGCCAACTCTTTGCATACATGCCCACAGACTCTGTAACGCATGCCTCTTTTAGGGAGAGGTGCAGCCATAATGCAGGGTCAGAACCTCTGCCTGCAACTGTTATACTCGATTTTGCAAAAGGAAGTAACCTTACCATGTTATATTTTGGTGAGGGTAATCATGATGGCCATGTAGACCACCCCGAGAGGCATGGAAGTAAGGGATGAGATGAAAGTGCTAAGAATAGTACAACTTGAAAACAAAGAGTAAGCCATGGGTGTTAGTGCAAGACCGCTTGGCTTTTTTTGGACTTTGGGTGCGGCTAATCATGCAGGTTATATAGAGCTGCCACCATTCGGTGCTGTATCATCTATTAAACTAATAAGAACAGAACAACCAAAATACAGCCAATGAAGGGCCTTATGAAGACTGAGCCAAGGTTGTATTGTAGTATTTGGTTTGGCTAATCATGATGGCCATGCAGACCACCACCGAGAGTCCTGGAAGTAACAGGGATGACATGAAAGTGCTAATAATAGTACTACTTGAAACAACCGAGTTAGCCATGGGTGTTAATCCAAGACCTCTTGGCTTTATTTTTGTTTTGGGTGCGGCTAATCATGCAGGCCATATAGAGCTGCCACCATTTGGTGTTGTATCATCTATTAAACTAATAAGAACAGTACTACCAAAATACAGCCAATGAAGGGCCTTATGAAGACTGAGCCATGGTTGGATTGTAGTATTTGGTTAGGCTAATCATGATGGCCATGTAAACCACCACCGAGAGTCCTGGAAGTAACAGGGATGATGAGATGAAAGTGCTAAGAATAGTACTACTTGAAACAACCGAGTTAGCCATGGGTGTTAATCCAAGACCGCTTGGCTTTATTTTTGTTTTGGGTGCAGTTAATCATGCAGGCCATATAGAGCTGCCACCATTCGGTGTTGTATCATCTATTAAACTAATAAGAACAGAACTACCAAAATACAGCCAATGAAGGGCCTTATGAAGACTGAGCCAAGGTTGTATTGTATTATTTGGTTTGGCTAACCATGATGGCGATGTAGACCACCACCGAGAGTCCTGGAAGTAACAGGGATGATGAGATGAAAGTGCTAAGAATAGTACTACTTGAAACAACTGAGTTAGCCATGGGTGTTAATCCAAGACCTCTTGGCTTTATTTTTGTTTTGGGTGTGGCTAATCATGCAGGCCATATAGAGCTGCCACCATTCGGTGTTGTATCAGCTATTAAACTAATAAGAACAGTTCTACCAAAATACAGCCAATGAAGTGCCTTAAGAAGACTGAGCCAAGGTTGGATTGTAGTATTTGGTTAGGCTAATCATGATGGCCATGTAGACCACCACGAGAGTCCTGGAAGTAACAGGGATGATGAGATGAAAGTGCTAAGAATAGTACTACTTGAAACAACCGAGATAGCCATGGGTGTTAATCCAAGACCGCTTTGCTTTATTTTTGTTTTGGGTGCGGCTAATCATGCAGGCCATATAGAGCTGCCACAATTCGGTGTTGTATCATCTATTAAACTAATAAGAACAGAACTACCAAAATACAGCCAATGAAGGGCCTTATGAAGACTGAGCCAAGGTTGGATTGTAGTATTTGGTTAGGCTAACCATGATGGCCATGTAGACCACCACCGAGAGTCCTGGAAGTAACAGGGATGATGAGATGAAAGTGCTAAGAATAGTACTACTTGAAACAACAGAGTTAGCCATGGGTGTTAATCCAAAACTGCTTTGCTTTATTTTTGTTTTGGGTGCGGCTAATCATGCAGGCCATATAGAGCTGCCACCATTCAGTGTTGTATCATCTATTAAACTAATAAGAACAGAACTACCAAAATACAGCCAATGAAGGGCCTTATGAAGACTGAACCAAGGTTGTATTGTAGTATTTGTTTTGGCTAATCATGATGGCCATGTAGACCACCACCGAGAGTCCTGGAAGTAACAGGGATGAGATGAAAGTGCTAAGAATAGTACTACTTGAAACAACCGAGTTAGCCATGGGTGTTAATCCAAGACCTCTTGGCTTTATTTTTGTTTTGGGTGTGGCTAATCATGCAGGCCATATAGAGCTGCCACCATTCGGTGTTGTATCAGCTATTAAACTAATAAGAACAGTACTACCAAAATACAGCCAATGAAGGGCCTTAAGAAGACTGAGCCAAGGTTGGATTGTAGTATTTGGTTAGGCTAATCATGATGGCCATGTAGACCACCACTGAGAGTCCTGGAAGTAACAGGGATGATGAGATCAAAGTTCTAAGAATAGTACTACTTGAAGCAACCAAGTTAGCCATGGGTGTTAATCCAAGACCGCTTGGCTTTATTTTTGTTTTGGGTGCGGCTAATCATGCAGGCTATATAGAGCTGCCACCATTCGGTGTTGTATCATCTATTAAACTAATAAGAACAGAACTACCAAAATACAGCCAATGAAGGGCCTTATGAAGACTGAACCAAGGTTGTATTGTAGTATTTGGTTTGGCTAATCATGATGGCCATGTAGACCACCACCGAGAGTCCTGGAAGTAACAGGGATGAGATGAAAGTGCTAAGAATAGTACTACTTGAAACAACCGAGTTAGCCATGGGTGTTAATCCAAGACCTCTTGGCTTTATTTTTGTTTTGGGTGCGGCTAATCATGCAGGCCATATAGAGCTGCCACCATTCGGTGTTGTATCATCTATTAAACTAATAAGAACAGTACTACCAAAATACAGCCAATGAAGGGCCTTAAGAAGACTGAGCCAAGGTTGGATTGTAGTATTTGGTTAGGCTAATCATGATGGCCATGTAGACCACCACCGAGAGTCCTGGAAGTAACAGGGATGATGAGATGAAAGTTCTAAGAATAGTACTACTTGAAACAACCAAGTTAGCCATGGGTGTTAATCCAAGACCGCTTGGCTTTATTTTTGTTTTGGGTGCGGCTAATCATGCAGGCCATATAGAGCTGCCACCATTCGGTGTTGTATCATCTATTAAACTAATAAGAACAGAACTACCAAAATACAGCCAATGAAAGGCCTTATGAAGACTGAGCCAAGGTTGGATTGTAGTATTTGGCTAGGCTAATCATTTTGGCCATGTAGACCACCACCGAGAGTCCTGGAAGTAACTGGGATGATGAGATGAAAGTGCTAAGAATAGTACTACTTGAAACAACCGAGTTATCCATGGGTGTTAATCCAAGACCGCTTGGCTTTATTTTTGTTTTGGGTGCGGCTAATCATGCATGCCATATAGAGCTGCCACCATTCGGTGTTGTATCATCTATTAAACTAATAAGAACAGTTCTACCAAAATACAGCCAAGGAAGGGCCTTATGAAGACTGAGCCAAGGTTGGATTGTAGTATTTGGTTAGGCTAATCATGATGGCCATGTAGACCACCACCGAGAGTCCTGGAAGTAACAGGGATGATGAGATGAAAGTGCTAAGAATAGTACTACTTGAAACAACCGAGTTAGCCATGGGTGTTAATACAAGACCGCTTGGCTTTATTTTTGTTTTGGGTGCGGCTAATCATGCAGGCCATATAGAGCTGCCACCATTCGGTGTTGTATCATCTATTAAACTAATAAGAACAGAACTACCAAAATACAGCCAATGAAGGGCCTTATGAAGACTGAACAAAGGTTGCATTGTAGTATTTGGTTTGGCTAATCATGATGGCCATGTAGACCACCACAGAGAGTCCTGGAAGTAACAGGGATGACATGAAAGTGCTAAGAATAGTACTACTTGAAACAACCAAGTTAGCCATGGGTGTTAATCCAAGACCTCTTGGCATTATTTTTGTTTTGGGTGCGGCTAATCATGCAGGCCATATAGAGCTGCCACCATTCGGTGTTGTATCATCTATTAAACTAATAAGAACAGTTATACCAAAATACAGCCAATGAAGGGCCTTATGAAGACTGAGCCAAGGTTGGATTGTAGTATTTGGTTAGGCTAATCATGATGGCCATGTAGACCACCACCGAGAGTCCTGGAAGTAACATGGATGATGAGATGAAAGTGCTAAGAAAAGTACTACTTGAAACAACCGAGTTAGCCATGGGTGTTAATCTAAGACCGCTTGGCTTTTTTTTGGGTTTGGGTGCGGCTAATCATGAAGGCCAGATAGACCTGCCACCATTCGGTGTTGTAACAGGTATTAAACTGCTAAGAACAGTACTACTGAATACAACCTAGTTAGTTACCATGGGTCCCAGAGCATATGTTTTGTTATTATATTTTGTAAGGGTAATCATGCAGGCCATATAGAACTCCACCAATAGGGTTAGTAATAGGTATTGAAATGCTAAGAACAGTACTACTTAACACAAACTTAACATGGGTCCTAGAGCATATGTCTTATTATTATATTTTGTTAGGGTAATCATGCAGGCCATATAGACCTCCCCGATAGGGTGAGTAACAGGTATTAAAATGCTAAGAAGAGTACTACTTTACACAACCTAGTTACCATGGGTGCCAGACCGCATGTCTTGTTATTCTATTTTGTAAGGGTAATCATGCAGGCCATATAGACCTCCCCAGATAGGGTGATTAACAGGTATTAAAATGCTAAGAACAGTACTAATTAACACAAGCTAGTTACCATGGGTCCCACACCGCGTTTCTTGTTGTTATACTTTGTCAGGGTAATCATGCAGGACATATAGACCTCCCCCAAAAGGGTGTAACAGGTATTAAAATGCTAAGAACAGTACAAATTAACACAACCTAGTTACCATGGGTCACAGACCCAGAGCAGATGTCTTATTATATTTTGTATGGGTAATCATGCAGGCCGTATAGACCTCCCACGATAGGGTGAGTAACAGGTATTAAAATGCTAAGAAGAGTAATACTTAACACAACCTAGTTACCATGGGTCCTAGACCGCATTTTTTGTTATTATATTTTGTAAGGGTAATCATGCAGGCCATATACACCTCCCCTAACAGGTATTAAAATGCAAAGGAAATTACTATTTAACACAAACTAGTTACCATGGGTCCCAGACAGCATGTTTTGTTATTATAATTTGTAAAGGTAATCATGCAGGCCATATAGACCGCCACCGATAGGGTGAGTAACAGCTATTAAAATGCTAAGGACATTACTACTTAACACAACATAGTTAACATGGGTCCAAGACCCAGAGCAGATGTCTTATTATTATATTTTGTATGGGTAATCATTCAGGCCGTATAGACCTCCCCAAATAGGGGGAGTTACAGAGATTAAAGTGCTAAGAATGGTACTACTTAAAACACAACCTAGTTAACATGGGTCCCAGACCACATGTCTTATTATTATATTTTTTCAGGGTAATCAGGCAGGCTATATAGACCTCCCCCGATAGGGGGGGGGTAACAGGGATTAAAGTGCTAACAAAACTACTAATTAACACAAGCTAGTTACCATGGGTCCAACACCGTGTGTCTTGTTGTTATACTTTGTCAGGGTAATCATGCAGGCCATATAGACCGCCCTTGATAGGGGGAGTAACAGGGATTACAGTTATAAGAATAGTACTACTTAAACACAACCTAGTTACCATGGGTCCCAGACCAGATGTTTTCTTATTATACTTTGTCAGGCTAATCATGCAGGCCATATAGAACTCCAACAAAAGGGTGGGTAAGAGGGATTCAAGTGATAAGAAAAGTTTTACTTAACACAACAAAATTACCATGGGTCCCAGAACGTGTGTCTTGTTGTTATACTTTGTCAGGGTAATCATAACCGCCATATAGACCTCCACCAATAGGGGGAGTTACAGGGCTGAAAGTGCGAAGAATAGTACTACTTAACACAACCTAGTTGGGTCCAATTATTAGACTTTTTTTAGACAGTTGGGTTAATTATTAGACTTTATCAGGGTAATTATATATCTAAAAAATCTATCTATTTTTCTTCTGTCGATTCTATCTAACTATCAATCTATGTATATCTATCTATCCTATCGATCGATCTATCTTCTGTCCGGACTGTTTTGAGACAGCCACTTGTGTTTCTGACAAATTTGAAGTAGGAGGACAGAACAATCATCTTCTTCCATCTCCCGGTTCCAAAAATTAAGGCCATATAGACCTCAACCGATTGGGGGAGTAACAGGTTGTAGTAAAATGTTAAGAATAGTACTACTTTACACACCACGGGTCACAGACCCCATGTCTTATTGTTATACTCTGTCAGGGAAATTATACATATTTCAAATCCATTTATTTTATATCAAATCGATCGAACTAACAAACGTATCGATCAAGTGTACATTGCATCTTTTGATCGATGTACTTCGTATCTATAAAATGTACATTACATATTTTGGTTGATGTCATTCGTATCTATAAAATGTATATTGCATCTTTGATTCCATAACATTCGTATCTATCAAATGTATATTGCATCTATTGATCGATGTAATTCGTATCTATCAAATGTATATTGCATCTATTGAGCTATGTACAGTGTATCGATCGTATGTATATTGCATCGATTGAGCTATGTAATCTATGTATCTATCTATCTATCAAATCTACCTATCTTGTGGTTCTGCAAGTGGACTGTTTGCGGTTGATTGCGGTGCGTTACACTTGGAGTTTGCTCTGTCACTGTGATGCAGCCGTAACCCTTACACTACCTGATAGATACGACATCATTACTGATGTTTTAAAGCACGTTATTGCAAACAATTTGGGAATGTCAGGT